>NW_008795034.1:3520800-3524606 GCF_000699145.1 Aptenodytes forsteri
CATCACAGGCACCCCCATGCTGCGTGGGAGTTGCCTAAGCAGCAAGCGCCTGCAGCAAAGAGCACCAATTCCCAGACCCACCGTTCCCTCCCCGGCCCTCCAAGGTGCCAGCTGCTCAAGGGGGAGGTACGCTCCCCATCACGGGCTCCCCCATGCTGCGTGGGAGCTGCCTAAGCAGCAAGCGCCTGCAGCAAAGAGCACCAATTCCCAGACCCACCGTTCCCTCCCCGGCCCTCCAAGGTGCCAGCTGCTCAAGGGGGAGGTGAGAGAAAGCACCTGGCAAGGAGGAGTCAGGAGGAGAGGGGAGGGATAGGGAGCAAAAAATTAGGAGGGGATAAGGAGGGAATAAAACCAACTCCCACCCTGGTTTCTCACCGTATTTCTTATTGAACAGGTCCTGGACTTGTTCCCGCAGCGTGTTAGCGATGTCTATTCTAGAAAGCCTGGCATCATAATTTTCTGTAAAATAAAGAAACAATTATGGACTTCTGCTGGTAAATTAAAAGGCACTCTGTGACTTTTAAGTAATGCCATTTTCTAATTATAGGAAAGTCCTTATCTTGCAATTAGCTAATCTCTGGAGTGGGCCATTCAAAGTCCTTAAAAATAATCTAAACAGAAATATGTTTTTTTTCCCCCGCCTGTTTGCTAAGAATAAAAGCCGCATGAAATCGAAGATTCAGTTGCGATAATTACCAGCGTTAAAATAAAACGCGCTCCAAAGCCTCTCTGAAAAGCCAAAGCCTTTGAAAAGCCTCCATCCCTCTCTGCAAACCCTCGCAGGCCCCTGTGGCCCGAGGAAAAGGGATGCTCAAGCAGGGCAGCACTTGCCCCCCCCAGCCCACGGGCTTCTCACCATCGCTCCTTTCCCTGGTGGAGCTGCCGTGCCGGCTGCCGGTATGTGCCGGATGGGAGCGGTGTTTATACAAACATCGCCTGGGTGGAAAAAGCCCCGGAAAAGGCCAACTCTGAGGCTTGGAAGACGTAATTATGCATCCCGCAAGGTCAGACGGCGAGATAAGCAAAGCTGGTTAATTAGGGCACCATCCAGAGCGCTTCGAGGCTCTTGGACCTATGGGACTGCCCGCCCCGGCTGCGCATCTTGTCTTCTGGTTGTCTGTCCTTCCCATCCTCTCACCTCACCTCCTCCTCTCCTCTCCTCCCTCCCATCCTTGCCTTGCCTTGCCCCTCCGCCAACCCACCGAGCCCTGACACCCCGCAGCCGCTCCCTTCCCACATCTGTTTGCTCTATGCAGCCCCCACAACAGGCCAGGGACTCTGCCTCAAACCTCCCCCAGATGCCTCCAGGCCCTCACCTTGAAAGCCCTGTCTCTTCACAGCGTCCTCCAGCAGCGCCTCGCTCGAGTCCCTCTCGCTGGCGGCTGAGACAGGGGACATAAGAGGAATTAGGGTTTGCGGTGCCGCCAAGGGGGACGCACAGGAGGGGGTTTCCAACCAAAAAACGAGGTGGGGAGGGAAGGCAAGAGACGCGCTGTAGGAAAACGCTCTCACTCCTCTCCTACCTAGTCTTTAACGGCCCGGCTGCCGGGCGTCTCGCAGCCTACCTTTGGCTGCCGGGCTGTCTGACGCCGGCTCCTTTACGCCCTCCGCCAGCAGCTCCGGTCTGGAAAACAGCGAGAAGCAGAGGGCACGCGAGTGAGCTCCCCGGCCAGCAACACCCTGCTGCTCCAGCATCCCCTAGGACAACGCTCCTACAGCCACAAACCACTAACTGTGTCTGGCTAATGCAATTTTAAAGCTCCTGCAATGCAGCGGGGGAACTTTGGAAGTAATTTTCATGCTGACAGACTCTTTAGTGAGCCAATGTGACGCTCCTCAGGATAAGATTAAGCTGGAGATGGCTGAGCAGCTTAAATCAGCTGTTACAGACATTTGGGAAACACGGTCCTGCACGTTTCTCGGGGATGGGAGAAGCCGTGCACGGCTCCTTTCAACATACGGTTGGCCCCAAAAATTGTCACTTGGGTATCTAATGCTAAAACCACACAGTGAGGCGACAGCAGGGCTCGTTACGAGCTGCGCTACAGAGAAAGGGGTCTGGGATGGGGACAGGAGAACCACCAAAACACGGTCAGGTTGGCCTGGGAGCTCCTGGTCCGACGCCACAAAATCTCTGCGCTCCCAACATTTATTTTCTGTTTCAGCTGCCCACCATGTTGGTTGCACCAGCTCTCTCCTCCGCGAGGGATGCAGAGTCAGCATTTGGGTGAGAACCCCCCCAAAATACCTACAGACATTTATCAATCCATCTCTGCCAGATCCGTTCCCTCTTTCAGGGCAATGCTGTTGCGTTACATCGGTCGTGGCTTCTCACAGCCCCCCCAGCTCCTGTGACACACCCTACTCCCCTGTGCAACGACAGCATCTTCCCTGATGCCCGCAGCATCCCGCTGAGGCACAGATGTGCACATCTGGACCTTGGCTGGAGCCGCTTCCCATAAGAAAACCCTCCAGGGCTCCCAGCCCCATTTCTTGCCCCATGCCCGAGCACCCTGAAGGTTAAAGGCTCTGGCTCCTCCCACCCACCCTTGGGTGCTCCTTGCTGCTGTGGCCAAACCTTTGCAGAAGTGGGTTAAAACCCCAAAAGACATTGAGGGAGAGATGACAACACCACCGCTGCCTCTCGGGGATGGCTCCGACAAAGCAACAACCCCTGGTTTGCTTCTAATCAAGCAAATTTATTGAAGGCGACCAAGTGACGGATCTTCCCCAGGACACTGCACAGCAGCAGGAGCTCCGAGCAGGAACATCCTCCCCAAGGGACGGCCACTCCACCTGTCTTACCTTTTAATGACAAACTGGATGTTGTTGCTCGCTTGCAGGATCTTCTTCAGCTTGGCAATCCCGAAGCAGTTGGGGCGCCGCAGCAGGATGCCCTCCGGCAAGCCCACAACGAACAGGTCCTCGGGATACATCAGGAACTTGGAGTAGGGAACTTTGACCGGCTCAGATATTCCTATGGCTTTCGCTGCGTGGGGACCAATTCTCGTTAGTTTGCTGGACCTCCACGTCGGGTCAAAGCAGCTGCATGCCCAGCGCCTAACCCTGCCCGAGAGCATCCCGGCCCTTCTCCTTTCCCCCGGTCACGATGGGCTCTCCCGGCCCAGGGGCTGCAGCTCAGCTCTGTCCCCGGCTTTTGGGGACCGCTGGGCAGAGCTGTGTCTCCTGGTCCTGCCAGGGGCAAAAAACTTTCTGCCGGCTCTCAAAATGCACGTGTGACCTCACTTGTATTTTTTCTGGGTTAAATAACCTTTCTAAAAAGGGGTGAGCAGAGCATGCCGAGTGCCAGCCCCCGGCGCTGGGGTCCCGCCAGCCTTCCTGGGCCACACCATGACCACCTCGGGTGGAAAAACCTCTCTGATATTTTGAACAAGTGATGAGGGGAAACACTTTGGTCCTTCCCTCCACATGAGAAAGGCTGAAGGTCACGGCAGCAATTCCTGGGCTGCAGCCAGCAAAAAGGCATCGAGGAAACCAAGGGGAAGAGCTGCAATAACAAGGCCCGGGGAGATTTCAAATGCATTTGTAAACTCAGCAGACAGCAAATGAACAAATTAGATTGCACCTTTACTCAGCCGCTGGTTTGGAAATGGTAGGTGACATTTCTGAGCAATTAGGGGCTCCCCATGGCAGAGGCCGGCACTCGGCATAATGAACATGTGTTAATGACCGTCTTACCGTATCTTGTGTTGAACAAAATTTCAACTTGTTTCCTCAAATGACTTAAAACATCCCCTATACCATCTGCAAAAAAAAAAAAAAAAAAAAAAAAAAAAAAAAAAAAA
>NW_008795034.1:3525007-3534915 GCF_000699145.1 Aptenodytes forsteri
AAAAAAAAAAAAAAAAAAAAGAAAAAAAAGAAAAAAAAAGAAAAAGAGAGAAATGCTCTGAGAAATCAGCTGCCTCTGGGGCAAGCAACGCACAACGCAGGCGAGCAGCCCCTGACCTCCGGCAGAGCCGGCCGCGCGCTCTTCATGCCTCCGAGATCGGTGCCGGTCCTCCGGCAGCTGCCTCCAAGCTCATCCCCGAGCGAGGAAGGGCAGCGATGCACCTGCCACAGAGCTGTGCTAGCAGCAAGGAGGAAAAAGACAGGGAAAAAAGTAAATCCAGGCAAGAGAGGGGAGGACAGAGCCCGAGAACACGGCAGTGTCCTTCCACACTGAGCTCTTCGGAGGCTGAATGCTTTGCTGATAATGTAGGAAGCCCAGGAAACCCAACCCAAAATACATCTGTGTTCATCCATCCTTCCAAAAACTTGCAACGATCAGGCGATGCTCAGGGTTCATCGCACACTCACCTGATCCCTCCATCTGCTTTTCCTCATGTCGCGACTCCTCGCTGGATCCCTTCTCTGTCCCTGCTGAGGAAGAGGAGGGTTAGTGATGGCCAGTGTCAGCAAAACTGGACCAGATACGAGTAGGAGGTCTCTGGGTCCCCTGCAGTCACCCAACTGCCCCCTCCCCTCACTAAGCTCTGAGCACACATCCCCAGCGCAGGCTCGGGCTGGCAGCATCACGCCAGGAGCTGCGTAAGCAGAACAAACCCATCGCCTACATCCAAGAGGTCTGCCCCCCCTTCGGCATGGGCTTCCTGGGAGAGGCAAGACCCAGCACTCGGCATGAGCGAGGGCAGCCGCAGCAGCGGCACAAATCCCTCAGGTAAATCCCAGTCGTGAGCCAGGCAGAGGAGCCGGGGTTTGCAGCGAGCTGGGACTGGAGAGAGACTGGGAAGGAGCGGCGGGGCTGGAAAAGCCACCAGTTTGCCTATCAGAGCTCCCAGCTGGCCTGATTGAGGCCACGACTCTGGAAGCGGGTGCCGACTCAATCACCTTGGCTCATAAATGGTATTTACTCATTTCTGACGCACACACAAACTCCCGTGCCCCCGCGCAGTCTCCTGGATGCTTCATTTCTGGTACCTGCTACCGTTTCTAGGACGTAGTTCGACTCCTCCGAGGCCATGTGCGTGGGCACCGGGTCGTGCATCTCATCCGAACCGGGCGATCGGTCTGCGGACAAAACCCCACGGGCAGCTTTTGTTTCGATGCCGGGGGGCACTGTCCCCAAATCAGGGTTCAGAGGGTCCTGGCCCATCAGCAAGGGCTGAGCAAAGGGCCCCCTGGTCCTGGCAGCCCCGCACACCACGGCCCTGCACCAGGAGCTGCTCCGGGGGTGCATCTGCCTTCTTCCTCCCCGGGACCACCCGGAGCTCGACCCTGAAACACACCCGACCTCTCAGCCCGAGGGAAGAGAGCAAAAGTTTCTTCCTAACCTCCACGGAAGGTGAAGAGCAAAAATAGTTCAAAACCATTTACTTGGCTTAATTCCATCTAGACACTCAATTTTGGCTTAAAAAGTTAATGCTGCTTGACTTAGCTACTCCACTGTGGGAAAACCATTCCACTAATGCTGCCTTCCTCCACAAAATCACACCTCCTTGGGTCTCCCTTACGTAATCTGTATGCCCTCTTCATTTAAACCTGTCTCCCCTAACGCTGGGCTCTCCAACACCCTCAGAGAGCTATCCAAATTTAGCTTTAAATAAACATTCAGCTAGTTTAAGTACTTCAATCAGGTCACTTCTTAATCATCACCTCAGGATAAATAATCCAAATTTCATCAATTTCTCCCTGTGGGTGAACACCTCTTTTCCACTAATCCTCCTCCTTGCCCTCAGCTGTACTCCTTCGGACTGAACTCGATCTTCAAATAAGGTAAGAAAAGGGGGACTCGGGACTTGAAGTGTGATCCACCCGGCACCCGAGAAGCGATAACACCTCCTCCTCCTCTTCGCATGCACCGTCAGCTCGCCACGTATTAGCTTTCTTCTCTTCCATTAGCTGCCACGTTGAAAATTAAAATGTTTGATCTACCACTATACCTTGTTCCTTCTGCTTCCCCTATATGAACCGTGCGTTAAGTCCATTCTACAATAATCCTAGAGTGAATCCACAGATATCACTGTATTAAGGGGACTGCTGGGTGCAACAGAGATCACACCGGCGCGGTGGGGCCGGGCATCACTGCTGTCCTCTGCATCGCTCACCCTCGGGCATGTTGGGAGTCCTGTTGCTGCCCTCATTCTGGTGAGATTATTAATTAATGTTTGTAAAGCACACTGAAAATGCAAAGCGCTAACTATCCACTCAGTAAACCCAGAGGATCATCCTACCATTTGCTGCGCTGTCCAGGTCAGGTAACTGGAAAACGACTCTCCCAGCTGCCCCTCAAGCACCCAACTGCTCGTCTCCATCACCACCGACCTCTCGGGGCAGAAACGTGGGGAAATGCATCAGTGCCACCGATTCCAACACGTTTTCAGCACGTGCTTAATATTAAACCTGTTCTCACGAACTCTTCATAACCAGGCTGTTCTTCTAAATTAAGGGCCTCATCAAAAGCATCCCGCGCTCGATACCTGGGATCCTCCAAGCCCGTGCGTGAAGGAAAGCAGCAAAACAGGCTCGCTTTCTCCAGGGGAAAGGCAACATGGAAAAGCGATGAAGGAGAGAGAGAGAAACAAGAGCAAGCCCTAAAACACCCTGCACTAGCCCCAGGAAACCCACTGATTCCCGATACGACCCTTAAAATGACCTTTGGTGAAGAAAGACCAGTGCAAGGGCACAGGGGACCTTCCGTGCTGGGAGATACCCCACAAACGCCTCTTCTCAAAGCAACACGCCGAGGCGCCACGCAGCAGCCCTGCCTGCGCAGAAGCCGCTGCACGCAGCCGGTACCCCAGCGCCTACCTGGCACGGTGATCTGGATGATGTCCAGCTCGTCCGGCTCGATTTTGATCTGCCTGATCCCACCCAGCTCTCCTGAGGTACCTAGTGGGGAAAGGCAACGAAAGGCAATCGCCAACAGGAACCAGCAATGCCGTGTTTGCCCACCAATGCAGGCAGGGAAACCACGGCCGGCCGCGACTTCAGTGCCAGCTGAGCATCCCGCAGCAACGAGGCTTCAGCCAAGTGGCCAAGGAGCATCAAGCCCATGGCATGGAGGTACCCAAAGGATGGCCGCGGGCATGGCATCTGCATGCTCAGCTGGCAGGAGCCGCCAGTGCCCTTGAACCGGCCGCTGGCCCTCGTTACGTGCTTGTTTCCTGGCTTTCTTTACTTAAACCAAACTGGGTCCCCAGTGAGCGTTGGTGGGGACGCAGGAGGAGCCACCTCCAATGGGCACTCCTGGCGTCTTTAACACTCCCAAACTCATGTTTGGGACAAGCCCTTCTGCAGGCCCGTGCTCTGGGAGGGCCGATCGCAGCTGCATCCCACCAGGGCACGACCAGCTGAACCCTGGCAAAATTCAGCATGGTTTGAACCCCTGCGCCAGCCTGGCCATCCCACAGAGGCTGCCCCCGGGGAGGATGCTGCATGTGGTGCTCAGCCCAGCTGCCTCTTATCTCCAGATAAATTTCCTCATTTAGGGTGGGACTGATTCACTGCAAGGGGCTGAGTCACAGCTTGCAGCTTGGGCAGGCAGGACTGCGGGGCTTCACCTATTCGGTGGTGATTCAATGGGTCCAAGCACCTAAACCTGGGGAAAAGCATTTCCTTCTCATTTGCGGTGCTCAGGGCACCGACGCTGCTGATTTCTTGGTGACCCAATCGTGGCGGCTTTTAGGGAGAAGGGAACTCCGAGATTGAAGAATTCCCTTAGCATCGCATTTAAGCATAAGCTTAAGTCTTGTTATTTCAGTTTATGCGCTTTTGGGACCCAACTGGAGGGTCACAGGGTAAGACCCTGCATCTATCAAACGGGGATAAAATCCTGAGAGAACTGCCCCGTGGGGCAACCAGGTGACTGGTGCCACACGTCCAAGTTACTTTGCAGGCAGCTTTCTCTAGTGCCCCCCGCCAATATCACTATTTTGCAAGAGAAAACGAATTATTCCTCACCTGGTTCACAGCTTTCAGAAACACTACACTTCTCGGACCTGGAAGGGAAAGGCAGACAAGAGAGGTGGTCATGGAGCAACCAAAGGGAAAGCTTAAAACCCAGCGGTGTGCGTAGGACTGATCCTGGCAGGAGGGAGAAACGCCGCAGCCCGCTGCGATGCCAGGCAAGGGCTGTGGAGGGGTCCCTGGGGACGCTGCACCCACAGTCCCAGCAGCGGCACAACATCCATGGCTGCAAGGGAAAGCCACAGTCTGTGGGTTTCTCTGCAACCAAGCCCTGCTCCCAAACTCTCCCCCGGTATCAGCCCTCCTGCTAGACACTGACGGACGTAACCGCAGCAGAGAGCTCCTGAAAGCAAGAGGGGTTTTAAGCCCAAAACCTGGTCAACTCCATCCCTTTGCGGCAGAGAGCAGTGCATAAAGCATCATTACAATGTGGTTACTCATGGAGGTAATGCAAATAGGGAGAAAGGAAAAAAGTCAGTTGATTTGGTAAATATTTATTCTGCCCAAAGCTTTTCTCCCCTGAAAACTGGGCGCTATCCCAAACTTGCGTCTACAGTTAACTTCACATGCTCAGGAATTTACACAAGGTGTTCAGCATCCAAATGAGATTACTTTGCATTCTCAGGATGCATTTGCTTTCTGTCTCTCTCTTTCTTAAACAAGATCAACCACGCTGCTTTGGCAGTAAATGATCTAACGAACGGCACTGGAAAACGCACTCCTCCACAACGCTGGTCCTTCAGGAGGAAGGAAAACCCTTCTGAGCCAGCACCACATCCCTGTTGGCTCAGGGGGGATGTTCAAAAGCACTTCACGCTCACCTAAATCCACTCAGCAGCGTCAGCAGAGCAAACGATGGGCAATGCGAAGGAAGCCAGGAGAGCTCTTGAAATGTTCTTCCTAAACGTGGTATGGGTAAAAAGGATCTCTGGTCTAGAAAGTACTGTATATATTACCTAGGAGCCTTGGGAAGGGCTTTCAACTCTCCCACTTCAGGTCAAAGTCAACCTTGACCTAGGGAAATTTGGGAGGGGGGCTTCTCTGGGGAGTGCCCCACGGTATCGGGCCCTTCTCCCTGGAGCATCTGGCACTGTCCTTTCCCTGGAACTGGACTCTGACCCAGGTGGACCACTGCTATGGAGATGCTCTGCTCCTACCAGGGAACAGAGGTTCCTCATTTGCAGGAAGAACAAAGTGGGATTTGAATATCCACGTACTTTTTCCTGCAGATAGGCGTTATCAATGCACTGGGAGATTTTGGGAGATTTAAGTTTCCCCCCGTGGCAGGTAAAGCAAGCTGTGCACCACCGCTGCAGTTCATGATTCCCTTTGTAACCAGAGACACACATGAACCTCAGGGTCCGTGGCCCTATTCAATATGCATGCACACAGCGTAAATTAGGAACAAGGCATATATATACACACAGCTAGGATAAATTTGAAAAGGACCCCAGGATGATCTTCAGGTTGAGCCAGATTCACACCAGTGGAAGGCGGTCAGCCCAGCCCAGCCCAGTATGGTCCACATCACAGCACCATCACGGGGAGGGCGATCTGAATCCAGCTGGGTACAAACCACCCCTAAAAAAACTAATTTTCCCCCATAGGGTCTTCTAAAGCGGTTTTACGGCACTGTGCAACCCCTACCTGGCCCACAGCTGGAGTGCAGCAGATGAGACAGGGATGGTGCAGCATCAGCAAGGGCCATATGGGGACCACAAGCCTCTGGCTGCCCTCAGAGCTCTGCAGCGGCAAACCTCAGCTCCCACCCCGCTGGCACGCTCCTGCAGACACACGGGGGCTGGTTTTCTACCTATTGCTTTGCAGAAAGCAGCTCAACATCCCTAATACCCCATCCTTCCACCTCCTTGTTTCCAGTCACACCAATTTAACTGCACAGTGGGATCTTCTGCGGCAAAAATTAAAAGTGTCCTAATTGCAAATGTTAACAAGTGAACGGGAAAACAAGAAGCCTCAGGCCAGGTTTCAGCCCCGCAGCGTGCTTAGAGGCCAGCGGTATTTGAGGCATCACCGTTTCCCCTGGCATCCAGCATGCAACGGATGCTCTGCTCCTCCCCAAGTCTAAAACGCCTCCAGACACAGCGCGATTCAGCAAGGTGCAGAGAGCAATCAAGAGCTGGCTGAGAAATGGTTTTGGGGCTAAGCCCTAGCTGGGGATCCGGGAGATTCAAGTTTAATTCCTCGTAACACCAGTGAAGCACCTCAGGCCTGGACCCAGCCCAGCTGAGTTCCCACCGCAGACGTCTCCGGCCAAGGCTCTCATCTGGAGAGCCCTTCATCATCGGGGAGGAGAAACAGGCACTCGTGGGGTGTGATTCCTCCAACCCATTTTAAATGGTTGGAAAGGGCTGACTCACCCGGCGCACCGAGCTCACTGCTGATGAAAGGTGCTGGAGTGACTCAGCCAGCCCTGCTCCGGCACAGACGCCCGAAGGCAGCCGCCACCAGCCTCCCTCCAGCACAGCGGGCGAGCGGCCGTGCTGCCACGGCCCTGCTTCACCAGCACAGCATCTGGGGTTGCTGTCCTTTGGCAGTGACACCTGCATGCTGAGCACTAACCGTTTCAACCCATGTACAATATCAATGCACAGAGCTAACCAACATCACCCACAGAGACCTGGTCCAAGCAAGCCAACCCAACCACCCACTCATCTTAACCCCCTTCCCGTGCCCATGGTTGACTCTGCCTTGCATCAGAGCTCCAGCGTGGCACGGCTCGTATTGCACTCGCAGCCAACGGTACAAGGAAGCGGGGCCAGCCTCTGCGAAGTGCAGGAAACGTCACCGTGGCATAGCACGGGGCACGAGTGACATCCATGGGTGGTCCTGGCACCACGTCCTGGCAGAGGAGAGGACGAGAAGAATTTGACTTGTTCCATTTAGCAAAACGAAGCCTGGGAGGGGACACGGTGGTGTCCCGCAGCAGTGGGGCAGCAAGATTGTGCAAGAGCCATCCCAACTCGTGGGGTAAAACCACCCCCAAACCCTCCTTTGAAGCTGGAGATACCCAGAGGGCTGGGTGACGAATGCCAGCCCCGTGGACTGGGCAGCTCGAGAGGTCTCTGCCCTCCAAAGCTGCGAGATTTCAGTGCTTGGTGCACCGCCAGGCTTGCTCGCTGCCTGCTCTAATGCTGCCGACGTGGCACGTTCCCCTGCCCAGGACGAGCACGGCTTTAGAGGCACACGGCAGCCGCATCCAAGGGGACAAACCTGAAACAGCACTGGGGAGAATGAGGAGACTCCAACCTGTCACAGGTTCATGTCAACAAAGAGCCAAGGAAGGAGGGGAACCCAACACATGCCACGGAGGAGATGGGGACAAGTTACCCCATCTCCCCATCCCAGCCTGCAGAAGTTACTGACCCCGGAGCACGGTCTGCAGCCCCGGCTGGTGGAGGTGTCAGCGCTGGGGGGCGAGACTTTGAGCTGGAGAGGCTGAGGAGCACTTGCTCCTACACCCCTGCTCCTGAGCCTCCCTGCAGCCGGCGGCCTCCAGCATGGATGTGCAGACAGACATCCCAGCAAAGCTCATTTTGCTGCTTGCAAACCCATCCATGACCGAGCCGGCCGTGCGGGGGCAAGGCTGGGAAAAGGCTCCTTTCCCTGCGGCACAGCCTTGCCTGCGAGCATCAGTTATACTGCTATGAACTGCTGCCCCACTTCTCTTATTTAAAGTGGTTTTAAAGGTAAATGTTGGGGCTAAATATTACCTTGCTTCTGACCAGCTGAAGCAAAAATGCAGGAAACTGGGGCTACACAGAGAAAAATACCTTCTGGATCTCCCAGCATGGGTTGGAAAGCAATGCTGTATGCTCCATAGGTGCTGCCAGCACATTACAGACCCGTCTAGCTCGTGGCATGGTGGTACCAGAAACAGGTACTCTCATAAGAAGCCTCCTGCCCTGCTGAACTCTATAACTCCACCTTTATTAAAACATCTGTTAATCCGCTATTAGCCTCCCTGTGAGCTTTATAAACAAGTAACACTTAATGAGCAGGATGTTGTGTTACGGTGCCGGCTGAGGGTGAATCCTTAGGCCATGCTTTAACACCAGAGATCGCTTCTGCAGATAATCCCAGCCTGCCCGGGCATGTCCCCAAATTCATCAGTTTTGTACAAAATCAATGATTCCAAACTTTGCTATTTTGGCTCGCAAAAGGATGGGGGTGCTCGGTCTCCTCCTGTGCCGGCTAGCTGTACCATCGCAGTGGGTTTTTAGGGAGGCAGGAAAGCAACGCCCTTAGAGCCACTCGCCTTCCCACCACATTACTTACCTACATCTCCCCAGTGCTGCAGCTTACTGAATTGCACCCGTCGCACCCTCCCATGCCCGTCCTTCCCAGCAGGCGCGCGAGCTGGCAGCACAGCAATAACCTGCTATGCACATTAACGCCCCCCAAATAACTCTCGGAGGGGTGTCACTTTGCGGTGGCCGGGGGGACGGGAGTGCCACTTACCTGCTGTTGGCCTGAGAGGTCCCTGCCAGGTCCAGCACGGCCCCGCGGTGCGGCTCGGGGGAGATCTCCCCGGGGGGGCTGGAGGGCTCCAGCTTGGTTGGATCTTTGGTAAATTTGCTTCCTGGTGCCGGATGCACAGGGCAGGTTTGGAAGGAAAAGCAAAACCAGAATTAGCAACCAGAGAGGCCGATGACGACGCAGCTTTTCCACCTCCATTTCTTCCCCCTCTAAGTCCCAGAGCTGAGGTCAGGGTGGGGGACAGGTTTTCAAGAGTCACCTGCTTGCAAAGAGAAGGGTGCAGATTTAATCGGGTTTACATGTTAAAATAATAGCAAGACGCTTGCTTAAACCTCTGCGTAACTAAGTGTGTGCTGGGAAGCCCTGCCGGGGATGGAGCATCTCTGGAAAGGGCTGGCTGCCGGGACAGGGTGCAGAGAGGTGGGGACCAGGCTCAGAAAAGCCAGGTATAGCCAGGGCCATGGACCAGCGCTGCAGGAGCAAGCCCTGGAGCAAGAAGACCCCTGTCCCAAGGTGCTGCGCTGGACGGGAGCTCGGCAAAGCCCAGAGCAGCGGTGCCACAGGGAGCCCCATCCCGCAGCTCCGAGCCCTGCACGCAACAGGAGAAATCTCTGCTGCAGTGATGCGGGGGGACACAAAAGCATTCTGTCACCACGAAAAACCTCCTGTCTTCCTTCCCTGTTCCTCAGCAACCTGAAAGGAGCTGAAACGAAGCCTCAGCAATGACCTTGGAGATGAAAAGAGTGATCTGAAGGCAGGGTAGGAAATGAAAATCGGGCAGGGAAGGTGAGCAAAGAGATGGATTAGTGCTGGGGGAAGGAGGGAATGAAATTACGCCGCGAGGCTGCAGAAACCATGTAGGTGTCTTGCTAAATAGCTGCTGCCGAAGGCCTTTTGCTGGTCTCAAAGTGCCATCGTGACATCCCCACCCTTCCAAAACACATCCCATCCGTGGGAACATGAAGCTTTTTTCCTTTCAGCTCCAGCCTGCAAGGAAGGGCAGGGCTCTGGCAATGGGACCAGCAGCAACGCAGAGCCTTAAAGACACTATTTATCTACCGACGGTCCAAAAGGCTCCTTTTAATTTGTGCTTTCTATGGACCAAATCTTGTTCTTGTAGCAGCGAAGCCTGCCTGAAGCTGCTACCCAGGGGAGTAGCAAAAATAGGTTTCCTAGCAGCGGTGGGTATTTTAATTAAAGGGTGAGCAAAACTGTACGGGGAAGCCTTGGGATACTTTGCAGTCGGCAACTTAAGATACAGCTTCACTCAGAAAATAGTGTCTTTGCAAAAATGGCACCTCCTGACTCAGCAGATGCTTTTTTTTTTTTTTTTTT
>NW_008795034.1:3535377-3536923 GCF_000699145.1 Aptenodytes forsteri
TTTTTTTTTTTTTTTTTTTGCACAGTCAGATGTGCTGATGCGAATCACAAAAAGCCAGGTTTAATGTGTTTTGCTTCTGGTAGCCCTGCAGGGACCAGGCAGGGGAGGGGGAACTGCCATCCTCCCCAGTCCTGCTGGGTTTGCTTCCTCATCTCCTAATTTCCACTTGTACCTCTCTGCCATGCAACCTCCGAGCTCGTAGCACGGGGCTTTCCATCAGCAGCTCTTGAGCTGATGTACAGACATACGCGATGCCTCCCCCCGGATACCGTGCAACCGTGATGGATTTGCAAGGAAAATCCAAGCATCCCAAGACACAGTTCAGTGCTCCATCCCTTGGGGGTGGGTTAGAGCTTAAAAAGTCCTTTTCTTGAGAAAAAAAGTCATTAACGGGGATGGAGACAAAGAAACCCCCCATGGCGGTGGGACCCCCTCCAGGCTCTGCTGGAGGTCCCCTGTGGGTGGCTCCGGCATCATCGTCCCCAGGGAACACCCCTGAGCCCGGGGCTGTCGCAGGGCCACAGGGGTTAATTTGGCCAGCGGAGATGTCAGAGAAGAAGGTGGTGTCGGGAAAGCCGCCAGTGTGCGGGGTTGGCGGCTTGGGGGAAAAAAAAAACCCACCACCCCAAAGCACGTCTTTACTTGCGAGCCAAGCCCAGGCAATCCAGGAGCGGGGCTGGGCGGTGACAAATTCGGGTGCAGTGCCATATTTCAGGCGGGTATCAGGGTGGTGGGACGGGGGCAGCTGCTGGAGCGAGGGCTGGGTCGGACCGTACCAGTACCTGTCTCCTTTTATTTGCCAAGAAGCACTTAGCCTGGCTTCTCCAGCTCAAACCAAAAGGAGGAAAAACACAAGGCAAAGAAAGCCAAAGAAACCCCCTCTCAGGGTTTTGTCACTGAAAAAATGGATTTTTGTTGTTTTTTTTTTTTTTAAAAACAGTCAGCGGCTGGATGATGCTAGCACTTCCCAGCCAAAAACAGAGAATAATTTACCAGTGAGGAACCCAGCAATGATTTTTCTTCCTCCTGAAAGCACAGGAACATGCCGTGTGCTGCCTGTAGCTGCAGCTCAGCCCAGTGCAGGGAGCCAGCCCAGCCTCACGCACCGGGGGTTTCTCGCTTAAACCTTCAAAACGCTATTTAAGGGGCGCACAGTGCTTGCACCGATCCCAGGCAAAGGCAATCTCAGCACGCCGGCGTGTAGGGCACAGACAAGGCTTCTCCTCACTGAGCATAATTGCACGTCCTGCACTCTTCCTGCTTACAGGTGACATTATTTCAACTCTGCCTCTCTGGATAATCTTTCAATTTTGTGGGCAATAAATCAAAGGACGTGGAGAACGTACCTGTAAAAATTCTCTCGTCAAACATCCTAGGAGGAAAGGAAAAAAAAGAGATTAGAAATACGTGCTTCTAATGATTGAATTTTAGGTTTTATTAATGAACAGCATTAAACCAAGTCAAAACAGTCATTTTATTAATTCCCTAAAAACGGGAATGAATTTTTCAGCTAAAAAAAAAAAAAAAAAAAAAAGCCTTTAACCCT
>NW_008795034.1:3536964-3555379 GCF_000699145.1 Aptenodytes forsteri
CAGATAAAAAAAAAAAAAAAAAAAAAAGCCTTTCCCTGTTGTGCAACCAAGCAATCTTACAGCATATGCTTTTTAACTAAAGCACTTTTAAATCTGCTTATAAGTCATTCTCTTCATTTAATTAACTTATTAAATGAGGCTGCTACAGGCTGGCTTTACCAAAAGAGACGATGGGACTGAAGTAGCTGTTGCTGGACCTTCACTTCACGATGCAGACCATCAACCACGTGCCACCAGCATAGAGCTGCAGTATTTACACTCTCCCGCTTTGGCACACATACCCTTGGGGATGTCACCTTTCTCCCAAATCCTGTATTTTGGAGCCACCCACAACTTCTATGCAAAGGTACTCATGGGAGCAAAGCGTGTTCAGGGGCACATCCCGGGGCCTGATCCAGCCCAGCGCAGCCCGAGCGGTGCGGGACAAAGCGGCTCCTCCACCAGCCGACATCTGGAAAGCTAATTCCTTTTAGGATGCCTGAGTCCTGTTGATGTCGGTGATTTTAGCCCCCCTGGGAGCCTTAGCTGGGCGTTTTCTACACCGTAGTTTCACACCTCTAGCAGAGGAACAACACAAGTGCTGCACAGGCAGGGACCGAATAAATAAATATATTATAAAGCAGATTTTCTGATGGAGGAGAAGAAAGGGGTTGCACAGCACAGAGATAACCAGGAAAGCATCCACTCCTCCTACTCCAGTGCAAACACAGACACCAAGACACAACGCCCTGCCCGTAGGCGATACATCCTCATCATCGTATGTACAGGACATCCGTAAGTGATCACCGCAAAACAAGGTGGAGGGGAATCCCCGTGCAGCGTGAATATGGGTGTTCCTCCTCCCACCCGGAGGCATCGCTCCCATCCACCACATGCCGTTGGAGAGAGTTGTGCTGCGGTCGGAGGATCCCATTTTAGGGTGGCACCGGCAATGTCTGCATGGACTTACAACAGGGTGGTGGGGCTCAGGGGTGACCAGGCCATGGCCAGCCCTGCCACATCCTCTCAAAAAGGGAGAGAGAGATGGAAAACCGAGGTTGGGGGGAAAAAAAGAGCTGTTTAGCTCTTTTCCATAAAAAAGGGTAAAATGAGTTTTGGGTATCAAAGCAAACCCTGTGAGGATGGAGGGAACAGAGCTTAAATCCCTGAGCCCCCTCGAGGCCGTGCACTCTCCCTTGCCCCCCTCGCCACCCACCTTTTGATGACAAAATGGATGTTGTGCCTCTCCTCCAGTATCCGCTTGAGTTTGGGGACGCCGTAGGTGCAGGGTCTTTTGAAGGGTATTTTGTCCGGGATGCCGATGATTTCCACCGCCTCGGGGTCACAGGCAATTTTCCGGTACGGGACGGGGACCATGTGGTCTAACCCCAAGGCTTCGGCTAAAAGGTGAACACATGGTTTTCACTTAAACACACGCTGTTCCTTTTACAGATGATAAAATGAAGGTGTAAAGGCTTGAACTCAAAGCAGGAGTGCCTCCTGCCCTCTTCTCCTTTGCTTGTTCCAGAAGGCGAGCCCCGGGAGCAGCTCGCCGCTGGGACACGGGACAATGGAGAGACGACACAGCAGCAAACACAGCTGATAGCATCCTCCAGAACCCTCAAACGTACCCGGTGTTGCTCAAACCAGGGACGAGCTGGCCCACGTGCCGTCCCCAACCTCCCCGTGACGGCAGCAGGTTGCTGAACTATGTAACTCACGAGTTGCATAGCACATACACAGGTCATAAGTTACAGAGCTCATCTACAGCCCATCTAGAACTCACAAGTGACATAGCACGTATCTATAGCCCATCTAGAACTCATGAACTACACAGCCTCATGAGGATGGTATAGGCGACAACCTCCAGCCCGTCAGCCCGTTCCCGAGCAATTGCCTAAGCTTACAGCCACCCAAACGCCCAGGAACTAACCCAGAATCACTGCCCGTGGCAAGGGGAGCACCAAAGACACCCGTAAGCCGTGCAGGTGGAAAAAAAGCAGCTGCAGTAACGACAACCTTCTTTTCCCCTGCCACGTTAATTTAAACTGGCCACAGGCCTCTGCTCCCCCTCGCACGCCAGCGCCGGTGGTGCCCAGGCGCTCTGACCCGGTGTGCCACACTTCAAACCGGGGCTGTTTTACAGCCCAGTTATAAATTCCTCGACAGCGGCGGGGGCTCCAAATGGAAATATTGACATAACCTTCAGCAGACACCCAGAGACTGGGAGCTGCTGGGCTAAATGTGTTAGGAAGAGAAGGGAGCTCTAGCATATGGCTTCTGCTGCTGTGTTAGGGAACAAAAATGATTGCTATATAATGATATGCAAACCACAAGTGCTGCAGATGCATAATGGGATATTAACTCCTACTCACCATATCTGCTGTTAAACAGAATTTGCACGCACTCCCTAAGGGTGTTGATATCTTCAGTTTCTTTTATAAAACTGTCCCACTTATCTATCAAAACAAAATATAAGAAATAAGGAACTTCCATATGGTTCGTACACAGCAGATGCACTTTTCTCGCATGAAGCGCTGGGAAGTAAGAACAAGACTTTGCTTCTTTAAAAATAATGATTTCCCTCTTCCTGAGCAGATTCTGCCAGGCTGGCAGATAAGGTCTGGGCTTCCCAAGCCCCAGCCCCAGCCCCAGGCAACCTCCTCTGCAGCCATGCATGTACAAAGCAGATTCCTAAGAAATGACCCCATAAAACTTCTCAACCCTGAGAAGAAAGACCCTCTGGGACAGAGCAAACTCAACCTGAAATGAACCTTTGAAAGGCACGGGATTTCACAGAGGAGCTTTTTCATCTCCTTCTCTTTTCCGACATTCCCACCCATATTTTTTTCTTTTTTTTAACGCACGCAGGCGAGGGTTTTGATGTAAACACATCAGCATTTTTAGGTTGCATTTCCCTTGGGTGGGATGGAGGTGGGGAAATGGCAAAGTCTCCTCCCCATTGCTGAGCCCCCCCGGGCACCGCTGCAGAATCACAGAGGGGTTAGTGGGTTTCAGCTATTTTGAAATAGCGCCAAGCTTTCGGCGGGTATTTGCTGTTTGCAGCTCGGGCAAACGGCCTCACCCAAAGCCATGCCTCGGTTCCCCATGCACGAAGTAGGGATGGGATTTCCCAGCCGGCCGGCAGCGCTCGAGGACCAAGCATCGTAAAGATGGCAAGGACGGACCCGAGTGGGGATGAAGCTGTGACGCTGAAATGTTGCAGCAAGCAAAGGGAAAAAATCCCCCAGCACTGCCAGGTCCCCGCAGAGCACAGGGATGGCTGGGAGAGATGGGGCTGGGGGGAAACCTCTCCCTAAGAGGTGGCTGCCAGCCGCCTCCAACACCGGAGCGGGATACGGACCTGTCTTGTCGTGGACAATGGAGAAGAGGATGCGCTTGGATGAGTGCACATTCTGGATGAGGGGACCTCCAGAGACTGACGATTTCTGTCCTGGACAAGAGGGGAGACAAGGAGAATGGGCTGATGAGAGCCTGACCGATGCTCTGGGCACCCAAACAAGCCCCCGGGTGCTGTCCCCCGCCGGCGATGCCGACCCGACCCCACCGGCTCTCCTCTGTGCACCCTGGCCTGTGACAACCCAGTGGGGTCCTGGCCAGACCGAGCCCCTACTGTCCCCCCCTGGCTCCTCCTCCAGCCTCACGGCGCAGCACCCGGCGTCTCAGGGCAAAAATGGAGGTGCGCCCCGTCGGCACCTCAAAGGCACTCGGGGAAGGGCCGGGGTGGCGCGGCATGGCGGGGTGGGGGCTGCTTATCTCCGTACGGGCCAAGCTTTGCACCGATTTTCATCCGAGGACCGCCAAAACACCCGGGCCTGTCCCCTGTCAGCGCCGGGGGGGTGGGCTTCGCACCAGGCCCTCGTCTGAGAGCAAACTCCAGGCTATTACCACAGCAGTCGCTGTACTCCTGTGAGGAAGGCACCTTCAGCTCTCCCGCGGGCCTGGGCAGCAGCGCCTCGCCGGCCGCGTTCGGCCCGGGCAGGCCGGAGGACACCTCTTGCTTTAGGTCGACGGCGATCTGGGTCGGCAGCGAGACGCCGTATAAGAAGTTGGCGACGGCGGAGGGGGCGTCCTGGCCGGCGGGTTTGGCCATGGGGCCGTTGGCACCAGAGTCTCGGCCGCCCTTGGAGGCAAGGGAGGTACAAGTCAACTCGACGCTGGGGTTCGGCTCTCGGCTGGGCTCGTCTGCCGGCCTGAGGGGAAGGAAGGGAAAAGAGGAGGGAAAAAACAGGTTCCTCTGGGTCTGTGGCACTGCTAAGCTGAGACAAGCAAAGATGTGGAGGGTGAAGGAGAGCTGTGCCCGGGAGGGTGGGACTCGCTGCACTGCCCGCTGCTGGGCTCTTTGTTTCAGAAATTACAGCCATCACCCAACCTCTTCCAGCTTCTTCAGGCACCTGCACCGTTTCTGTCTTCTTTAAGTAGAGCAGGTTGGTCTTACAGTAGTTCAAAGCATTTATATTAGCCAGGGCAAAGCTGCCTAGCTCCACGGCCCAGGGTGTTTAAGGAGTAAAACAATTTGTGTGACCGTAACCACTTGACTCCATTGCCTGTCCCAGCCCCCACGGCACGTTCAAGGGGGACCTCAGTCAGCCCAAGGATGAGCTTCAGACCGAGGAAGCCCACATGCTTCACATGAGACAGGCGGCTGCGAGCTCAGAGACGGCTCGAATTCTGCATGTCCTACTTTTAGCTGTCTCAGCCTGATTTTCCAGAAGTGCCGAGCCTTCAGAGGAGGTATTTGGTAGAGCTCAGCATTTCTCTGAATGGATCCGAGGTGCCACCACCCAGGCAAACGCAGAGAAAACGCACCCAAAACCACTGAGCCCCTTGCAAAAACGTGGCCAAAATGGGGAGTTCGCCCCACCGCGGTCCCCTGCCTCCCTCCTGGTCTGGCGTTAAAAACTCCATTGAAGCCTGAGAAGAAGCTTGCAGCATTTACACTGGAAACCCCTCTGGAGACAGAAAAGCACTTAGCTTACCGCAGTGGAAATTTTGGCGGAGACATGTAAAGCGATGCGGTTAATGCACACGTTTACAGGTGCTTATTATAGGAACGAGTTCGAAACGGTCTTGAGCCACCCAACACTGATGAACCTCCATGCAAGGCTGGGTTTGGCACGGCTGGACCCAGGTTTCTGGGTCTGGGGGAGAAGCCAGGACATGGGAGGGACCCCCCCGTGCCTGCTCTGCACAGAATCTCTGCCATCGGCCGGCGTTATAAAAGCCGCCATCCTGAGGGCTCACTGCCCTCCCGCCCCTTCAGGGATCCCCAAAATTACCTTTTTAGCCTGAAGCGGATGCTGTGGCTGTGCTCTAAGATGGCCATCAGGGACTTCACGTCGTACTCCATGGGTTTCTTAAAGCTGATCCCCTCGGGCAAGCCGGCCACCGCCAGCCAGCCTGGCCCTTTCAGGAACCTCTCGTACGGCAAAGGGACCACGCTGCTCTTCCCCATGGCTTCACCTGGGGAGGGGGCAGAGTTACACACTGACGGACACCCCGCGCCCCCGACCGCGGCCAAGCCGGGCTGGAGGTGTAAATGCAAGAGCAAGAGATCCCGATGGAAACATTATAAGAAAACCTCTTCCTACCTCTGCACTTAGCATGCAAGGCCCTCCAAGCCCTTTCTAAAAGCACTAATAAATAAAAAGCTCACAAAAGCCAATAAGCAGATGTCTCATCTTTCAGGTTGTGCAGTAAAATCCTTGGTTGGGGTCACTTGGCACAAGCCCACCCCCTGGGAGCGCCCGGACCTGGGCCAGTGAGGGATGTGGCTGCCGGCAAGCCGGGAGGGAGCCAAGAGCTGACAGAGGAGGCTGAAGGGCTCACGCTGATTTTTATCTCATGTTTACTGAGATATCTGGGAACCTTATTTTCAGCCGGTTTTCTTATTTTACCTCCTGGAAGAATGGAAAGTACTTCGATTGCTGGTGCTGTCAGGCAGCTTCGATGTACTTTGAGAGACAAGAAAAAAAAAACCCAACAGTCTCCCTCCATCCCACCATTCGCAGGCAGCACGAACATCGATACGTTTGACTGCATGATGACCTCCAGCAGCCCAGAAATCTCACCCACTCCCCTTGACGACGGGCACAGAGTCCCCCCGTATCCCCACTGTGCAGGGCTGGCTCCGTTGTACCTCTGATACCAAAATCTCCCCAAGGAGTTGGGAGCAAACTGCTTTCCCTTCCCTGGCAGCAGAAGACGACCAGCGAACATCGCAGCTATACAGAGATCTTCTAAACCGGCTAAAGAGCCCACACGCCCAAACTGGGGATGCTTACGGTGCTCTCCAGGCAAGACACCGTCGGAAAATCAGCCCCTTCTGAAGGGTTGCAAGGAATGACCAAACCCTTGAGCTGCTCTCTGCAGAAAAATTACTTTGGAAACCAACCCAAGTCACTGCGACCAATAAACCTGGTGCTGAAAGCACGAAGCAGAAGAAACAGCCGTGCAGGAATGCGACCTGTCTGGCAAAGCAGTGTCCAGATGCAGAACATCTGGCCGCATGAAAAGGTGTCTGCGCCTTCGTCTCCAGGCTGAGGGGCAGGCAGAGGCGATATGGGACCTTTAAATAGCTGTGGGATTTTATATTGTTGCTTTTCTTTAAAACCTTTTATTTTTTCTCTCTTCTTTATTGTGGCACTGTCAGCAAGCCAGTGATTTCTTCAACATGTTCTTTGAAGCAATGTGTGACAACTAATGACATGCGACGAGCCATCAAGGTTCCTTACAGGCAGGATGGATAATGTTTTAATTAAGCCAATAACAGAAGTTTCAAAATGAACCTTTGAACCACAACACCGCCAGTACCTTTTCTGCAAGCCCAGAGGGTACTGATGGTTTCCCTGCCCCGAAGCACCGGGACTAGCAGCTTTCCACCTCCCTCCATCCCCTCTCTTCGTGATGGGGAGAAGCTCCTGATGCCCATGGCGGTTCCTTATCAACCCAACACTCAACAACTCCCCGAACATATTTTTATGGGGAATGCGTTACTGTCAAAGTGACCTTCACCAAGCCTCGCGCTGCCGTGCAGAGGCTCACAGTTTAGCTAAAGAGAGACAATAATCATCATTAATGCCTGTTTAATAGAAGCCGGTGGTAATCAGTCATCCTGTTGGTGCAGAGATTACCCGGCTCTGGAGGGAATACGCGATCTTTTTGACTGAGCATTTTCTAAGATTTTTTGTTTCCAATCCCTGTTGATGGGAGGCGACTGAAAGGATAAAAAAAACCCAAACCAAACCATAAGAAAGATAACTGTTAATTTCTGATAGTCCTCTCGGTGTTGGAAACAGAATCACCCTGGGACACCTACTATCTCCTGCGGTATTTCTCTCCACTCAACCAGGAGAGGCTCTTCCCGGTGGGCACGCTGGGAGGGGAGCATCTGCCCGGCGGGTTTCCCCATCCAGCGGCTGAGGGATGGAAACAGCTGATCCTACTGAATCAGCAGCAAAGGCAGAATTACACCCAATGCCAGAATTACGTCCAATGCCAGAACTACACCCAAAGCCAGAATTACACCCAACACCGGGCCAAAACCACCAGCCCAGGGATGCCCAAGCTCCTCCTGCCACTACCACTGGCCGTGGCGATGCCAGCCACCCTGGGCTGAGGACCTGGCCAGCTTGTCCACACACACAACAAGGTAAAGAGCATCGTGAAACTCATCCCAGTGGACGGGCCGCGTGGTCGGTACACCCCCATGCAGATGCACCCTGGTCAAGCGTTTTTACGCAATTATATATTTATGGTACGTCATACATATATGAATAATTGCCATATTCCCAAGAGGCCTGTAAAGCCTGGCGCTAACCCGGCAGCAGGACAAGGAGAGCTGCAGCTCAGAGCGGGGATCCAGCCAGCGCCGAAACGCCGTCCCCAGCCCCGTTGCCTTGGCTCTTTTGCATTACCCCTTCCTTCCCACTTGGGCCCAGCCTTTTGGAGGCAGCGAGAGGATTTGATTACCCCCATTAATGGGAATATTGCCTCCAAGTCCCTTAAGTGGTTTCAGAAAACCTCAGCGACTGTCCGTCCCCAGGGGAAGGGATGCCATCTCCCCTCTCTGTCTGTGAAGCCCGCGGCAGGCGCTGCTGCGGCGAGCACCGAACGACAGCCAGCAGCAGCAAATCCTGCGCACAAGCTCAGGGCGGTTGGTGGGAGCACCCGTTATCCCCCTCCCATCGTGTGGGAGTACCCATTCCCAAACCCAGCACACAAAGAGGGGCAACGCCTGCGCTTCGAGCTCAGAGAGACCTGCACGGCCCCGGCAGGGCTCAGTAGCTCACCCCAAATCCCAAATGGTGACGGCGACAGCCAGCAGCAGCAAATCCTGCGCACAAGCTCAGGGCGGTTGGTGGGAGCACCCGTTATCCCCCTCCCATCGTGTGGGAGTACCCATTCCCAAACCCAGCACACAAAGAGGGGCAACGCCTGCGCTTCGAGCTCAGAGAGACCTGCACGGCCCCGGCAGGGCTCAGTAGCTCACCCCAAATCCCAAATGGTGACGGCACTCAGGAAAGCGAAACACGAAACACGGTTCTGCAGCTGGTCCAGCCACACGGCCTGAACTCCCCCAAAGCATCACGCTGGGCTAATGCAACCCGCTGAGCAGCACAGGGGAATATTGGGGCCCGCCGCCCCGTTTTCCCAACCCAACCTCGCTTTTGCTACCCGGGCCAGCACGGCCCCGTGGGCGCTGCTGGGGGACCGGGGCGGGAGCCACGCCCGCCCCCTCCAGCCGCTCCGTGGGGGCTCCCGCAGGGACCTCCCGAGAGAGAAGCAGGCACTGCCGCCGCTCGAGCCTCCGCAGATTGGGCCCAGAGGGAGCTCTGCAACCCACTGGGTTACATATCAACAGCCATATGGTCATCTACATTTTAATTGCAGAAGCTTTATTGCCGGGGATGATGCATGTGCTGGAATGGCACCAGCTCGTCTCTCGGAGACGGGGCTGCCTGCTAGAAAAATCATCTTTTTTCCATTTAAATAGACTTGCCAGGGAAAGGGGTGAGAGAGTCTCTGCAGAGCCCTGACACAGTGCCTGTGAAAGAGGTGCTGTAGACACGGCGTCAGGGATAAAGGTGTGCTTAAAAATCACTCTCAGGGCATGGCAGAGGCTTCCCCTGGCCGGGGGCACAGAGGATGCTCCCCCCCAGCACAGGGATTTTTTTTTTGCCCAGTTTGGGGCACTGGAAAGTGAAGAAGCAGTGGCCGGATCCCATCTCAACGCAACGCTAACCCTACGCAGGAGCACGTCCCGCCACGCCGCCCCTGCCAGGCACCCGCTCCCTCGCCGGGGAGCCGGGCTGGGGCCGAAAGCCGCATCTGGCGGCGGCGCCAGGCAGCTCAGCGAGCCCTGGGGGCAATCCAAATCCCCAAATGGAAGCGTGAAGGTTCTTACTATAAAGCACATCAAACACTTCCTCTACCATCTTCCTGAGGAGGTACACGTCTGATCCCTGGTCCGGGGAGACCCTGAGCACGCTTCGCCCACACTCCTTTGCCTTCTTCTGCACTTCCACGTCCTGCTCCTTCCTCTGCTGGACTTCTGTGGGGGGGAGAGGAGAAAATGGGAGACGCTGCGGTGAGAAGAGGGTTCATGGGCGATGCCGCACGTGCTTCTGAGTGGCTGTGAAGTGATCAAACCCGCTGGCCGGGTTACGCCAACTTCAGCCAGGACTGAACGCATCCCTGCCCACTAAACCCCACGCAAGATGGCAGTCCCACGGGTGCTGGGCCCCTCACCGCCCCCACGGCATCAGCAAAGTCCTCTGGCCAGGCAGGTGGGTGCCCCGGGTCTCCCACCCACCCCAGCCCCATGGGGCCACGGCTCCCAGCAGCCCCCGATGTGCAGGGGAAGGTGCTGGCACGGGTAGCGGTGCCAGCAGCGCAGCCGGAAGCGGGGTCGGTCATCCTGTGCGTGCCCCCCCCTTCCCTGGTTTTATCCACTCAGCTGCACTGAAACTGTTGTGATTAATTGGGCAGCGCATTTCTTTTCTCTGGTTTCAATCTGCTTAGCCTTCAATCTCTCAGGAAAAGAAAATCCGCATTTCTTGGAGGCTTTTTTACCCTTCAGCGTCACGTAGCTTGGTAATACCAGCTATTTCCTGCTAATTTCCCCCATTAAACCTCAAATAAAGCATATCTTCGGCAATGACTTCCTTGCATCTCTAAATGCACAGAAAATTAAACACTACAAGTGCATTATTGCTGTTCTATCCAAAGTGATTCACAAGGGATTTTCAGTGGCGAAGGACTAATTCCTTCATCATCCTCGACAGGCTCCTGCCAGTGATCAGCCCTGGATGCTGCCTGGGCGCTCAAGGAGGAGCTCGTGGATCCCTCCCATGGAAACAGCCCGTGGCTGGGACATCACTGGGATGGGGGTGAGAGCCACCCAGGGTGCCCGCACAACCGGCCACAGGAAAGGGGACAGCCACCCAACACCGCGCAACCCATGGCAAGCTCCGCATCCTTCCCACAGCGCGGGGAAACAGGCCCTGGAAAACTTTTTTTGGGGTGTTTTACTAAGGTGGTGAAATGCATCCTCATCCACACCCTCCTACGACTGACTCTCCCTCCCGGCTGGGCACAAACTCTCCTCCATTGACATTAATCCTGATCACTGTCAAGTTCCCCCCGTGCGCCAGGAAAGGCTGAGCCAGAGGTTCAGATAAAGGAGCGCGTTCAAGTGAGGTCTGCGTGCCCAGAGAGATAAGAGGCTGCTTACATCTCCCAGCGATGTCTGCGTTAGATTATTTCAGATCCTTTCTAAGGGGGCAGCTAGACCATAAATCAGCGGCACTTCCAGGGATGCTTTCCACTTCGTGCCAGTTGTAAGAGCTTTATGGAGCAGAGTTGAGCCTGGGCCATTTATAATTCAAGACAGAGTTATCACGTTTCACCCTGTCTCCAGCATCAGCCGCTTCAGCCGAACCCCATCGTCAAGATTTTGTGCTTTCAACCAGACGCGACCATTTCATTTTGACAAAGGTGTAAATGAAACCAACGGAGAGGGGAATCAGGATCTAATGCCGGGCGCCTTGCCCCAGCAGAGCGGTAGGTCACCAGCCAGGATATATGTCTATATATTTCTAGAAGTGAGACTTGCAGAAGGTCATCAAATATTGTGAGCTCTAGGGAGACACAGTTGGCATTTAGCATATAAGATGGAGCTCCCGCCCGTTGGCCACCCCGCTGCCGTTCACTGCTCGGGTACCTCCCTGCCTCTCGTGGGTAGTGGGAAGGGGAGGCAGAGCCGCCCGCGAACGCAGGAAAGGTCCCCAAAATGCCTCCCGTCCTGCAAAACACAACGCGCCAAAGCAGAGGATAACTAGCGGTGGCTCTCCCGGGTGCGCGTGGCGTGGCGGAGGTGGCAGGCAGCTGCCCACGGCGGGCAGGACGGAGGGGCAGAGCGGAGCCTCAGCCCGGAGCCGCTCCTGCAAAGCCGTGCCGGCTCACCCCGCACACGTGCAGCGAATAACCCGAGCAGACAGCAACCCTGGCAGCTTTACAGCGCTAATATTTTCACTAGAGCGAACCCTTCCTGAGCAATCTCTCCAACGGATTAAGCACCAATATGGTTTCTGTCAACACCATGTGTGTGTACACACGGCCAGGTCATTTCTCTCCACTGACATCCCCCGTGGGCAGCGTGTGAGAGCAGATCCGGGTCTGGGGTCCCCCCGGCTCTGGGGTCCCCAGCAGCACCAAAGCCAGATCCCGTCCTGGCTCCTGCACGGAGTGGGGAAAGCAGCGGTTGGCGTGCCGGGGATGATGCCATCCAAGAAATGCAGGTCCCCGCATGCAGCACGGCTCCCACTTTCCTCTCAGCTCCCAGGCTGGTTTTGGAGAGCTGGCAGAGGCACAGAGCCAGCACAGAGGGCTGGGTGCTCGCCTCACCACACACAGGGCTGCCACCAGTCCCACACGTCCCTGCGATACCCGGTGACCTCAATCTGAGACCAGGGGGACCACAGCTCTTGCTCAAGTCATCCTTTCACCACTGTTAGCCCCTCAAAAAAAGCAGCAGCTCCACAACCAACACTCCCAGCTCCCAAATCCATCCCTGTCTTACTAAAACCAGGAAAAAAGCCTTGGCCCAGGAAAGCCTGTCTGCTCCTGGGGGATCACTAGGACAAACTATTTCTGCTAAGTCCTCAAAAGCCACTCCAGCGCCCCGGCAGCGTTGCCACAGACCGACAGCGACGGGGGGAGCGGAGCAGCCATCCAGCCCCGTGCCACCCCAGGGACGCTTTCGGAGAGGAGAGCCGGGGCGCACGGTGCCCTCCCTGGGAGGGGAGAGGCTCCGGCCGCGGTTCCCACCCGCTTTCTCCATCACTTTAAACACCGCTCAGCCCCACGGACAGACAGTGCCGCGGTGCCCCCCCCCCCCCCAACAACACCCCCAACCAAAAACAAAAAAACAAACCGGCTGGCACAACTGGAGCACCGACCTCGGCACGGGAGAAGACCGCGCCGGCGGGGATACTCACTGCAAAACTTCTGGAAGTCGGCTTGCAGCTCCTTGCGCGCGCTGAGGAAGACCCGTCCCTTCTCGGTGCCCACCACGAAGGCGCTCTCCTCGTGGACGGCGATGCAGGCCGCCTCCGCGTTCAGCTTGGAAGAGAGCCCCGAGCACGGTGGGGAGGCGCCGGGTCAGCGCGGCTGCGGGAGCATCCCCGCTTGGCACCCCCTGCCATTTTCCAGTGGGATTTTTTTTCTTCCCATCAAAAAATCCCCCCATCAAAAGCTATGTTCTGGTTTGGGTCAGAATTTCAGAGGGCATTGAATCACATCCCCAAAAATAGGTATTTTTAAGAAACCTAATCCCCTAAACACTTCAGCAACTTTACAGCTCCAGAAAGGTATCTGGCTGAGCTATGCTTTGCTGGAAAACAAGAACTATTTACCCATCATTTCACTTCACTTTTTCCTATCCTAAAAGTAAACATTTTATAGTATTTCTTTAAAAGAAAACATTCCTGTAAAAAAAACCAGAACCAACAACAATTTGTATTTTTCCAGCAGCTCTAATGAAATAAGGAGTACGGGAATCTTATTTCAGCTGCAGAACACTAATATGGTCAAAGTCTGGATTAGTCGAATGATTCTTCTTGTACAGTTATGCAAAACATTAAAGAGATGGAAAAGACTTCCTCCATTAATCCATTTTATGTAACGTGTGCTTCCTGCTCTACATAATACACATGTATATATGTTTTTATTATTATTTTTTGTGTTATAATAGTTACGCAGTTACACCGGCAGCCTGAGTCATATTCCCATAGCTACAACACCGACGCTATGAAGTCGTTATCCCCAGGTCACGATTTAAATGGGTAAAACAGGGGAGATTTTCCCATCGTCAGCCCCGGTTAGACCCGTCGCCCGCCCCCGGCACCGCGGAGGGGCCAGAGGGTGCTGGCAGCCGGGGAGGGAGCAGGAAAGCAGCTGCCCATGGACCAAACCCCCCGGAGCTACCTTCAGACTCCCCGCATGCATTTACAGCCAGTTCGATTTGCGTAGGCTTAAACCAGTCTCTATATTGGGTCATTTTACCTCCTGCTCATCTTCTTCAAGAAGAGGGCATTGAATCACATCCCCAAAAATAGGTATTTTTAAGAAACCTCCTTTCAAGAACCCAGTAGCAGATGAAAGTACTTTGCTCAAAAAGCCCAACACTCAAAAAATAAATATAAAATCTAGTGGATAGAATCATAGAATCATTGAGGTTGGAAAAGACCTCTAAGATCATCGAGTCCAACCGTCAAAATGTGATGTGAGATGTGAGATTTGGAGATTTGGAGGCAGACCAAATCCAAACCCTAAGCCCGCTTGGCGACGTGCACGTGGCCCCACGGTTTCTTCATCACGCACGCAGACAGCCAGGCTTCGGTGGGCGCAGAGCCCGGCCATGGTGAAGCGCTGGGACAAAGGCTGAATTTCAGGAGCAGCCTGGCCTCCTGGCCCTGGTGTCAGCACGTAACGAGGACTGTGGAAGCCAAACTACGATAACATGATTTGCTGTATGGGGTGGCACGTATATAAATCATCAAAGCTGCTTGGGGTGTGTCAGCTCTGGGGAACCTGCTCCTTAGTGGGGCGGTGATGGTCGAAAAGAAGGAAATCAGAATTGGTGAAAAAAAACCCCCCTACCTGCATAGAGAAGAAGACGCATCCAAGATAAATACATTAAATATGACTTGGCTTTAAAAAGGGAGGGCTATTTAGCACGTCGCATTGCATTAGACATTTGTTACTACACACCCGCTTTCCCTTCTTGATCACATTCACAGTTAAAAATAAGATTAGCTCTGGTCCACGAGACTTAATCCAGACAGTTATCTTGTTTATGTAAGCACGGCTGACTTAGGCAAGGTTTCCACCGGGAATTCTACGTCAAAAGATATGAAAGTTATTTTCTTTGTTCTCGGAGATAAAAGCCATTGTTCTCCTGTTGTGTAAAAGCTCACGGTAACATTGGTAAAACATCAAGAAAAAAACCACCCCAACCACCCTACGTTCAGTTGATACCAACATAAATATTAATGGGAAGACAATACACATCTGAGATTAACTTGGGCTGACTTTATGATCCTTATGGCTGTCAGGGTGGGAGAGGATTTTTATTTCCCAGCTCCGGCAGCTCCCTGGGCTTTCCAGTAGCGGAGGGGAGCGGGATGAGCTCGACAGCCCTCCTGCTTCAGCCCTGCGCCCAGCCAGCCCCAGTAAAGGGAGGCGAAACGATGGAGGGGGACGGGGACGCCACCAGCCTCTTACCATGGAGTCTAAGGCAGACACTAAGCTGGTGATGATTTCGCCTTTCTGGGGAAAACCCATAGTCCACTGGTCAGCTCTGGAGGTGCTGAGAGTCACGTCTAAAGGCTTCCCTGCCAGGGCCATATTCACCTGAAAATAGAAAAAAAATGGTATATGCATTGCTGTTACTAACGGAGAGCCGGCACTGAGCATCGCCAGCGCAGCCCAACACCAGTGTGTGCCATAGGCTACGGCGCAACGCTGGCATGGATACACAGGGGAAACTGAGGCACGGAGAGAGGCTGGGGCCAGCCTGAGCCCCATGTTCCCCATGTCTCCTCTGCTAAAGGCAGATAATTGCAGACGCTGCTGAGCCATAACCAAACCCCGGGGCTGAGCCTGCGTGTCCCAGCAGTGGCCAGGCCACCTCCGCCCTTGGGACTCACCCCTGGGGAGATGCCACCACCGCGCGGGGTGTGCCGGAGCGACCATGTGGTGGGACACCCCAGACGAGCAGGCTGCGGCTGTGCCGAGCCGGAGGATGCAGCGCTGAAGCGGATGCAGAGCGCTCCCGTGCCCGAGCTCTCCGGGCAGCAGTGAGCAGGGGGTGACACATGTGTCCCTGCGAGGACACCGTGCTGGCTGTCGCCGCGCCTCCCTCCCTATACCCTGGGCAAGAGGAGAGCCCAGCACCCAAAGGTGTCCCTGAAACGGGCCAAAGCCACGGGGTGTTCTGCCTTCGCCCCAAGGAAGAGAGACAGCTCATGGCGAGGGGCTCCGTCATCAAATCATCCCACCCCACAGCTCCTGGGAGACCGTGCCGGCGGGAGCAGGACCGGGTGGCATGCCGGGACCCTGTAGCCAAGAAGGGGCTCAGCCCCGGGAGCTCCATCCCACACTGCCAAATGGGGAAAAAAGGGGGAAAAAAGCCAGGGTCCCACCACATGTGCAGTGACTGTGCCAGGTCTCTGCACCCCAATGCACACGTCTCACCATGACCCATGGCGATGCCGATGCTGTGGGGGAAACTGAGGCAGGGGCTCGCCCTGCATAAATCGCCCCATTCCCACGCCGGGGCACCCACACCCAGTACAACATCACCTCCCCGGCACCCAGCACGGTCCCTCCCAGCTATCGCCCCTCCATCCGCAGGGCAGTGTCACGCCGCCCAGCTTTAATCCTGTGAATAAAGGGTGGCAAATTAGCCAGCAACGCTTGGGAGCCACTCGAACCGGATCGTAAATCATGTGCTCGAAGCCGCAAGCGGATAAAAGAGGCCAGAGAATTTCTAACAAGGCAAGACGGGCAGGAGCCGGGGAATATGAATGAAGCTGCCTGCACGTAACTCGATTTGCGGCTCAGCTGATAACCGCGGCCGCTCGGCCCTGCTGAAAACAAGGGTTAAAAGTCAACAGCAAAAACCCAAATTCACCTTCCTGCCCCGCTTCGCACCCGTGTCCAAGCAGAAGGAATCTTCACGCAAAGCGGGGCCTTGCTGCCCCATGCAACCAGGGAAATGGTGGATTTTGGCCCAAAATAACAAGTCCCCCCATACTGGCATCTCTGCAGGTGCCTGAGCGCACACAGGGCAGGGGGCTGACGAACGTGCCCTCGGCCCTGCAAAACCTCGCTGTTACGTGGGCATGCAGCAAGCTAACGAGGGTGGAGACAATTCCCCATTAAACAATAATGACCGAATTTCAGGAATTGCTCTTGATGAGACCTCCAGGCTGGCTTCCCCTGCGTCGCTGGCCGGTGAGAGCAGGCGAGCAGTGCCGAGGCCTCACCAGCGCTTTTGGATGGCAGAGCGTGCCAGCACTTCTGCTGCACCACGCCGACAGCCACCCAGCAAAATCCTTACACCCAGCTGACACTTCTTAACGAAGCTGATGGATGACTCTTCTCCCCCAGGATGATCTTGGGGGATGGGTGGGGGAACCCCCAAACTAGGCATCAGCTTGGAAAATAAAGCAGGCAACCGAACACGCGGTCCTGCAGCCTGGGCGCTCCCGCCCTCCGGCACAGCCCCCGGACGTCCCCACGCTGGGGACAGGGCTCTGCCTGGCACCTCCAGCTTTGCCATCACGAAGGGTTGCAGCAACGCCGGGAAACGGTCTATCTTGCTCCAGCCCTGCAATCTGTGCATGGATGGATGGACAGACAGACGAGGGACTATTTCTCGTACACGCTCCCAAGCAGCTCCCTGCGCACAGCCCTGCGGGTGCGGGGGACTCAAGATTTCTGCTTTTAATCAATGCTGTGTTAATAAGAGGTGCCTTGTTGCAGCTGGCAGGGAGCAGCAAGGTGACGGCGGTGACGGCCCTGAGCCGCTCTCCCGGCCCGCAGGACACCAGGCAGCCGCAACACTGGGCTGGGCACCAGCCATCGCCTGGGGGCTGCCGTCGGGAAAGGACTCGGTCCAGGGACTACCGCTCCCTTCTTAACCCCCCCACAAGCACTCTATTGGAAAACAGCCTTATTTTGATGCCCATACATATTTCTGAGTGCCCTAATTATTATTAAATATGACTGCTACGACATGGATGTTCTTGTTGCCTGCCGGCAGCGTTTTGGAGAGCCGGTCCCTGCCTCAGCGGGGCTGGTCGCGGCCCCTCGGAGAGCTCAAGCTGCACCAACCTGCTCAGCCACGGCCTCCCACGGGAAGCGGCGTTTACGGGGAAGAGATGCTCCTCCCTTGGCTGCAGAAAGCAAAGCCACGAGCTGGATCTGGCCCCAGAGGGGGAACCGAAGGGAATAACATCAGTGGGAAGTGGGGCAGGGTCCCTGCACCCTCTCCCTACCCGCTCCGGGCTCTGCAGGAGACCGGGACAAAAATAATCCCTTTCACCTGGCTGATCGTTTAATAAGGAAAATGGAGAATCACTCAACAAGGAAAAAAAATCATAACAAAAATATGACCCAAGTAATACAACAGGACTTTAAGGGATGGGGGGGGACAATATTCCTGTAAAGCTTTTAATCATTTATGGTCATGAAGAGCAGTGACAGCAGATTTAGAAAAGGGGGGAATAAAAGGGAGGAAAAAAAACTTCACGGCAAGCACTAGGCTTATTCAAATCAAATTAAGACGTACGGCTTGAAATTGTTTGTCTAATCAAAGGGAAAGTAATCTTTAGGAAAACTGGGGTAAACCATTCTTATAGCAGTTAGGGCCGGTGGCAGGGAGCGAGGTGGGTAGGATGGGTGCAGAGCATCTTACCCCCCTTCCTGGGGCACCACGCACCCATCCTTTCACAGCGCGTGCCCCCAGCGTCCCAGCGTGTTGGGTCCCTGCGGACCTTCCCAACCCGAGTCCCGTCCCCGGGGGTGACTCAGGGACCGTCACCCGTCACCCCGGGGGCGCAGGGTGACTCAGGGACCGTCACGTCGCTGTCACGGGGCCAAAGCAAACATTTGCAGATTGGTTTTGTTTTTTTAATTTTTTTAAAATTATTTTATTATTTAATTTTGTTATTAATTAATTATATCTCCCCCCCAAAATGAGTCTTGCGGGGACGGGACGAACAGCGTGGGGACGGGGGGGCCGTGCCACAGCCAGCACGGGGCACGGGCAAGCAGCCCGCACGGGCCATCGCCTGCTCGGCTCTTACAACACCTCCTTCTTCACCTCCTCTTATAATCCTTGGAA
>NW_008795034.1:3555430-3555690 GCF_000699145.1 Aptenodytes forsteri
CCTGGGCTGCAGCAAAGGAAAAACCAGGTGCGTGGGGAGGCTCCCGAACCCCCGCAGAAACGGCAGCGGTCCCCCCAGACCCTGCGCCCGCAGCAGGAGCATCCCACCTCCATCCCCCCGACCGCTGCCGCGGGGCAGCATCTCTCCCCAAAATAAACATCCTCCAGGCTTGCGCGCTGCGTCACCATTTCCAAAGCATTCGGAGCAAACAAAACAAGTAAAAAAAAAAAAAAAGTAACAAGCCAACGACAACCACCCAA
>NW_008795034.1:3556528-3560681 GCF_000699145.1 Aptenodytes forsteri
GCAGCGGTCCCCCCAGCCCCTGCGCCCGCAGCAGGAGCATCCCCCCTCCATCCCCCCGACCGCTGCCGCGGGGCAGCATCTCTCCCCAAAATAAACATCCTCCAGGCTTGCGCGCTGCGTCACCATTTCCAAAGCATTCGGAGCAAACAAAACAAGTAAAAAAAAAAAAAAAATAACAAGCCAACGACAACCCCCCAAAGGAAATTTCCAAGCAGAAAACTGTGTTGTTATATCCCTCAAATTATAAACAGGTTCAGTTAGAAAGAAACCAAGGGGAGTTTATGCGAGCCAGCAGCTCGCACAGCGCAACACCGGCATCGCCTGTCGGGCTGGGGCTCGGTTCATGGCAAAGATGGGTGCTGTAAGCTCCTGATGTTGATTTAAGGACGGGAGAGCTTTCATCCCCCTTCTTCTTCCTCATCTTTTCAGGCCTTACAGAGACTTCCAGTCCCGTGCCACCACCAGAAGCAACAGCATCTTGTTTATTAAGCCGAGCTGGTGTTTCCACGCTGCCGTGGCGGAGGTTGGGGAAGGATCTCTGCTGCCACCATGTTCTCCCCACCGCTTTTACCTTGCCGTGTATGAAAGCATTACTTAGCGTAAACCCCAAAATATAGTTTCCCAAAGGAAGCTGGGTGCTCGCCTGGGACTCGCAAAACTAGGCTGAACTTCTTGCCAGCTCTCCCCATGCCCTTCACTCCTCAGGGCCACCCTTGCCATCAGAAAGAGAAGGCAATAACCCCTTTTTTGGGAATTACCCAAGGCCAAACCCAGTGCAGAGCGGGAGACGCCGTGAGATGGGAACAGCCAAATGCCCAGGAGGGACCGAGGACATCCTGCATCTGCTTCTTCTTATATTGCTTTCTACCAATACTGTTTTTAAAACCGAATTGAGTGATTTATTTCTTTTTCTCCTGCAGCTCTACTGTATCTTAAAAATGTAACCCTGGCGATTTTCACCGCGTGAAGCATCTCCCATAATGAGGACACCAGACCACTCAAAACCATCGCAGGGCAAAGCATCCCACGGCTGGTGCGCCGACCCAAACCCACTAGTGCTGGGTGGGTGCAACGTCTTCCAGCTCAACCCTTAAATCACCAACTGCATCCAAGGGCGACAAGCCGGAGGACACCGGCCCAGCCACAGCACCAAGGAAACGCCACCGGCACGGAGTGTGCCGGGGCCTGATGGCAGCAAGGGAGAAGTGAAAAGCAAGGGAGCAGCACGGAGAGCCCTAAACAGACACTACCACTGCTGCCTTCTGGCCCTATGGACATCCCAGCATCGCCTCGGAAATCCCCCCGTGCGCTCAGCCGGGATGTTTATAAAGCGCCTCCGACCGCATGGGCTGGCTCCCAGTTCAGGGAGCCAAACAGGAATTTAAATTAATGAGAGCTTTGACCGTTCAGCATGTTGGGGGAAAAAAGAAAGGACAAAAAAAAAACCCCCACCAAAACAAAAAAACCCATCACGCTGGTCCTGCCTGCAGCTCCACACAAGAGTGGCTGGAAATTATCCACTCTTATTTTTCCAGGAAAATTCTGCCCTGTTGCTTCAGCGGTGCCGGTGAGACCGTGGGAAGCCCAAGTGAGCCAGCCCCAATTCCAGCAAAATTAAAAAAAAAAAAACCCCAACCACAAACCAATATATATGAAATATAGATTTTTAAAATACATTAGAGGTAGGTCTTGAGATGAATTACGGGCCTTAAACCCTCCCGGGGAGAGGAGGGACAGCCTGGGGATACATTAGAGCAGGGGAAAGCACTGCTGGGGGTGGGGGGACTTTTGAAGGTGGCATTTGGGCTTCTTGGCCACCCGAAACGCTGGATGAGCCACGGGACGTTGGGCACCACATTCAGCCGCCTCCATTCCCCCGGGATCAAGGGAGCAGGACCGGCACCCACAGCCCGTCTGGTGAATGTAACGATGACCCACATGTAACGACAAGACGACAGTGATTGTATTTGTAATTGCCTTTTACTCCGGGAGGGCATATTTAAAGGGGATTTTTAAAAATTACACCGGCCCTGGAGGACATTTAAGCAATTAGCCCTGGCTATCATTAAACACGCTTTAAAATCCATCAGGAGCCGTCCTGATAGGAGCCAGAGGGACAAATAATGTCCTTTGCTAGCGCTGGGACAGCATCCCCCCTCCAAGCGAGAGGACCATCCCCCGTGTCCGTGCCGGGGACATCGCTTTGGGGCAGGACCCACGCTAAGGGTTATCTCACCGATCACGAAGGGGCACCGACTCGGAAGGTATTTCTCTGCCCCCCCTCCATCGCAGGGACTTTTGAGGTCCCTTTTTCGGCAGGCGTCTGTTAGCAGCGAGGTGCCCGGCGAGCTGGAGTCGCTTGATCAAAAAGCCCTGGAAACCACATAAACCGCAGCGGGGCAAAAGCCAGGGGTAGGGACCGGGCTTGAATTTCAATTTGTGGTTTTTTTCTAATCACTTAAGCAAACACTGGTACCAGCAGAGCCGGTGGATGCGACCAAAGCCGTCTCGGGTGTGGAAGCACCACGGCATGGCCCCACGCTTGCCAAATAACCAGCCCTGGGGTTTTTGCCGCGGCGGGGGAGATTTCTGCTCCGCGCGGGCAACTCACTTACGGCACGATGGCTTTAACCCGCCCGTGCCGCCTGGCTAAACCCTAATCCCTTACACCTAACTCATCGCCGGCCTCCGGCCCCTGCAGCCGCATCCTCTCCATCCCGAGCCGGCGCGGGGCGAAGCCACGCAACTCGTGCCGGGGCAGTTTATTCCTTCACTAACGATGCTTCGTTAGCAGGCGATCGGTGAGCTGCATGGTCGGCACCGACGCCAGCGGTACAGCAGATAACTGTGGCCCGGGGCATTTGCAAAATGCCCAGAAATACCCTCCAATGTCTAAACACCCCCAACACCCCCCCAAATTCCTAATCTCTGCCCCATGTGTGGGTGCCCCTGCGGCGCAGCCCTCCTGGGGCGGACGGGGGGCTCTTGGCTTTGGGGTACCCCAGGTGCCGCGCTGCCCATGCACCTATGCACCTGCTGCGAAAAAGCACCCGCTGAGGCCACATCTGCATCCCCCAAAGGTGGGTGCTGGTGCACCCCCAGCCCCATATCCTGCTCCTACTGCTGCCCCATAACCGCTGCCACGTCTCTCCCCGCATCCACAAATTCCCTTTTTTTTGCTACTTTTCAAGCCGATACCTTTTTGCAAAAGTCTGAAAGCAGCAGAGCTGGGGACAAACAGCCTCCGGCATGGTCTGGGATACCTGACCGCTTGTGCCCGTGTCCCCACTGTGCTGGCAGCCCTTACCTCGCCGGGTCTGCCGGCTCCCCCAAACCCTATATTTCCCCCCCCTCCTTCCAGCTGGGTGCTATCGGGCAGAACCAGCTCCCACCACCGGACACCTCTTCCCCAGTTATATTTTACCGACAAAACCCAGGGCACCTGCTGGAAAAGCTCCTCATGTACACGCTGGCACCGCAACGACAACATCCACCGGCATCACCGCCTCAGCTCCGCTTTCCCAGATAATCCGGTGCCTGCCGCGGTTTAGTCCCGCTTATAAAAGAAGCAAAGAGCAAACCAGGGGCTCCCGCGGGGGGACGTATCCGCAGCGGGAATTTAGCTTCCCCCCCCCAACCAGGGCGTTGCATTCTGCTGCCGCCTTGATTTTCTTAAGCCTGGCCTAGGTGCACACGCAAATATAATACAGTAAAATTAGAGTAGGCTTCTGTCTAGTGCAAAGAGAGACAGACCAGGATCAAGTGCCCTTCAGAAGCTGCGTCTCATCTCCCCCAGGATAAACACTTTCATGTCACGGCGGCTGCTGGGGGGGATTGCTCTGCTCACGGAGCTTGAGCAACGCGGCTTTCAGCTAGACAAGCTTCCACGCCGCAATCTCATGGCAGGCAGGCGCAGAAGCTCTCGCTTCGAGCAACTGCCTCTTCATTTATTAAAGAAAAGAGGAAAAAAAGGGAAAAAAATAAAAAATAAGTGTTAATCAGAGCGTTCCCACCATTGCAGGGGAGGGATGCCGTGAGCATTGTGCATGGGAAGCGGCCGCGGCTGAGCCGGATCCTGCCCCGGCGGCCCCGCGTGGGTGGTTGGGGGCAGTGAAGCTGGAGATGAGCTTCGTGGTGCCTGACGGGCGAGCAA
>NW_008795034.1:3560864-3562450 GCF_000699145.1 Aptenodytes forsteri
ACCCGGTGCTGGTTCCTAGAAGGAGAGGCGGGCGCACGGATCCATCGTCCCATGCGCCAGGGCTCGGGTTGCAGGTTGCAGAAGTGGGCGACCGGGGGAAGCCAAAATTAGCAGGCGACTAATTCTGCCCCTTGGTACATCCCCTGCCCCTGCACCGCGGTGACTGCTGGTTATTGCAAGAAGATGCTGGCGATCCCTTTCCTTGAGAAAGTGAAGCTGGAGATGAGCTTCGTGGTGCCTGACGGGCGAGCAAAGGCACCCAGCCATGCCCAGCCCCAAAACCCAGCCCACAGCAGGGAGCTCAGCACCCCTTCCCGTACAGCCTGGACAAAACCCGGTGCTTTGCGGTTCCTAGAAGGAGAGGCGGGCAGCGAGGGCACGGATCCATCGTCCCATGCGCCAGGGCTCGGGTTGCACTTCCCAGAAGTGGGCGACCGGGGGAAGCCAAAATTAGCAGGCGACTAATTCTGCCCCTTGGTACATCCCCTGCCCCTGCACCGCGGTGACTGCTGGTTATTGCAAGAAGATGCTGGCGATCCCTTGCCTAGAGAAAAAACTAGATGAAACGAGCCCCGAAGCCAAAGGATGACCTGCAGGGAAGGTCTTGGGGTTGCACCGACCTCGGTCCCCAGCCCCATATCCCCTCACGCTCCTCTATCCATACCCGGGTCCAACTCTGCACACCCGAACGGGCGCTGGGGCAGGAGGGAGATACAGTTTCCAGCCCCTGGTTCGGTGGCGCGTAAGCTAACACTGGGGTTATTTAAAGCCCGAGTTTTAGCAGCGTTCAGCTACTGGTTGCGTGATCAGGATAAAAAATCGCAATCCTAATTCCTGGCCCCCCGGTGCCTATGGCAACTGGTATCCGTCTCCTTGGAAACTAATCTCGTGGTATTTGAACAATGTACCAAGGGCCTTTAATCTCCCAAACACTGTAAATCTTTATTCTAGCCTGCTCTCCTCCTACCCCAAGAGCCAACATAAAAAGCCTGTTGTTTTCCGTGCAGTCACCAAGAGCCTAACTCGAATTTTATATTACACAGGCACATGCTTTTTTGCTTTCCTCCCCCCCGCCCCCCGTTTTTTTTTTTCCCCTCTGAATTAAAGAAAAATCCCACGTGCACGATGCCTGCAGGTGCTGCAGCACCGGCCCCACATCCCGGTACAAGGTTTGCTGTCTCCAAACGGTGCCCGATGCCCCGTCCTGGCTGTCACCCCAGTTTGCGTGCCCACCTTGCGTCCGTCTAACTGGGCGCTGCTCCAGAGAATAATAATAAATAATTAATAACAATAATTCTGAACTATCTAGCAAAAAAAATCCCCAAATTGCAAATATACAAAGACACAGCGCCCAGGCGGGGGGCAACGAGTTTACAAGGGCTCAGCAGAGGATGGTCCACCCCAGTCCTCGCCGTGGGAGCGGATGCTGGCGGGCACCTCGTCTCGCTCCTCAACACTCATCCCCGATGCTTTTTTCTTTTGCAAAGCCGCTGTTGATGGCACTGACTCCCCCAGCTCCCAGGCAGGGCTGGGGTGGCCCCGTCCCCCCCACGCTGACCCCAGCCCATGGCCACCGCCGATCATCA
>NW_008795034.1:3562473-3575492 GCF_000699145.1 Aptenodytes forsteri
CCACCGCCGCTCATCATCACCCGCTTGCTCTGCCCAGGTAATTACCTCTGCGTAAGGAGGTCTCTGATAGAGAGCTGCTGTCTAATCTCATTATGTTTTAATTTTATCTCTAATATTTCTCTCTGGTTGCTGGTGTTCCAATATCGAGTATTCCCCGTGTTACAGGACGGTCCGAGGCCTGCCTCTACGCCACATAAATAAGCTCAATAACAAAATAAAATGGCTTTCTAAGGGGATGAAAGGAGGCCGGGAGACGGGAGCATCCCGCACCCCAAGCTCCCCCTCCTGCCCCTTGTTTTATTTTACAGGATGAGTCGGAAAGGCGACAGCAGGTCCCGGGTCGCCCGGGCGCTTGCCCTCTGCTCCAGCCCCTTGGCGGGGAGCATGTGCCGAGAGCTGGCAACGGCTGCACCTTGTCGCCTGCGGCCTCGACGCCTGCCCAGAATCGGGCATCCCGCGGGAGCAGGGGGACATGGCGCTGCCCGGGACTTGCCGCTGCCACCAATGGAGGAGTCTTCGGTGAAGCTGAGCACGCACCTGCCCCGGTGTGACCCTTCAAGGGAGGCGGGTAGCATGGCAGTGCTGCTGGGGAGGAGGGATGCTGCCGGCAGCTGCCCGCCCCGGCCGGCCGGGATCCCCATTTCCTTCCCGGCCAGCCTCTGGCCATGGCACCAGCCCCAAAACCTGCTGTTTCTCATGCAAACCCTGCCATTACCATGGCGCTATCAGGGCTTGGCATCACCACCGGCTGCCAGACACAAACAGCTGCGGGTGCCGCACGGCCCCCACCCACCCCAGGCAGACATCACCCTCTGCGGTGAGCTGACACGCCAGGAGCCGCCGGGTCCGGCCAAGGATGGCTCTGGCTTCCCCGGGCCCCGGCATCACGACCGGGGCTGCAACGCTGGCTCCTGCCGTGCTGCTTCTGCATCCCGGGAGCAGCAGCTCCGCAGCTGGGGGGTCTCCAGGGTTCCCCAGCCCGTGGTCAGGCTCCCCAGTGGCTGGCAGAGCCATGCACCTCCAGCTGAGGTGTCCCCACCAGCATGACAGTCCCTACAGCTCTCATGGGGAGATTTGCTGGTGTCTAATATAGCTTGGGTGCGCATCACAAAATTTCCCCCCGCCATATTCACAGGGGCCCAGCTTTTTTTAACGCTGTGTCCTGAGCACCACAAGCCCTGCTGCGCTGGGTGGCAGCCAGCCAGCAGGCAAGGGACAGACAGAGAGACGGACAGGGACAAACCCATGCCCAGAGACAGTGATTACACACCCGTGAGTCCCAAAATGCTGATTCCCCAGCGATGCCCTCCGCTCCTCGGGGCTGCAGAGAGCAGCCCGTGTACATCGGTGCCTTCACCCGGCAAGGGCAGTGCAGCATCCTGGGGGGGGTCCCCGGTGGTGCCAGGGTCCCGCCTCGCCCCACCAGCGGGATTTGGGGTGCAGCAGGGTGGGGACAGTGGCAGGCGTGGGGCGGAGGCGGCAGGAGCAGCTCTGATAGCCGGCGATTTGAGCAGTGACTCAAAGGCCACCCCAGCCGGCGTCAGGGCTGGCCCCGGGGAGCCCTGTAAGGGCTGTCCTGGGCTGGCCAGGATCCGGCCCTAAAATACAGCCGGGGCCTCTCCCGCATGCTTCTGCTTGGAGTCACGCCGGGACACGGTGACCTGGCCGCTGCCACCTCCTCCCTCCCAGGACGCGCCGATGCTCGGGCTCCAATGCGGTGGCCTGGGCCAGCAGTTCCCTTCCCCCGATGCCTCGATCCCCCCGCAGCACACGAGCCCCTTCTTTCCCAGGGGAAAACTGGTCCTGGATCAGCCCTGGTCCCTATAACCTCAGGGGGACGCCAGCCCCCTCCCCAGCCTCACCGGTGGGCCGGTTCAACTCACCGATCCTGCAGCTGATCAGCCCTCCCCTCTCGTCTCGCTCGCCCCATTTCAGGGCTGTTTAGCGAGGCAAATCGGTCGGCAGAGGTGTCACCCAACACCAGCGAGAAGGGGCCACCCAAGGACGCCGAGCCCCAGCCCCGAGCCCCCATGGTGCCGGCACCACCACCACCACGACCATGACACGGCACACAGGCACGGGGCTGGCGGAGCCTGAGGTCTCGCAGAAACACATGTTCCCCCCTGCTAAATTCCAGCTTAATTCTCATTTCCATTGTGTTATGAAACACATTATCTGTTGAAACTAAGTCAACAGTTGTTTGCATTTACATGTAAACACAGCGAATATTAGGAATGGGGCCAGCATTATATTTGCATACGAAATGCTGCCTGCGCTGCCCTCTCTCCCTGGCTCTTCTCCATCCCTGCAGTTACAGATGCGGGGAGATGGTGAAACCCAAGACCGGAGCAGTCCGAGAAGCAAAAAAACCTAGTTTTTCCCCTCTCTATTTTTGTTTTTGTGCAGCAGGAGAAAAAACATCCCTTTAAACCCACATAACGCTCCAACACGTGCACCCCTTCATCTTGGGCCCAAACCGAAACCGCTTCAAATTCCCAATGATACGCATGTCTTATCGGGCCTGCTTTGCATAGCGCATGAATATTTATTTGCTTTTAATCCTGCAAAGCAAACCTGCCTCGTGGCATATTTCCCTTAATCGGCAGCTCCGGCGCCCGACGAAGTGCCAAGAGAAGCAGCCTCCCAAATTCGGAGCCTGCTTTAGGTACGAGGGCAGGGAAATAGGCACCCAACATCCAGCACCCGCCACCTCTTGGGGTGCCCGGGGCGGGTTCGTGGGGTGCCAAGGTGGCTGTAAGGCACCCTGGTTCCTCACCACTGGGGAAAGCAAGAGCCCGGCTCAGGTGCCCCATAAATAGCAGAAAATAAATAAATGTGCATCATGATTTGGGTGCTGGGAGGTAGCTCGATGCTGATTTAGCTCCGGGACGGTGATGCTTCCAGGAGAGAGGATACAAGGAGTGGGGACCGGCCCCTCAGAAAAAAGAGGGTTTTGGGGCTGTGCAAAGGGAGAGCACCCTGTCATGGGGAAGGCAGAGGGCACGCAGTTTATTTTTTGGGCTCGCAGCTTATTTTTCGCACATGCGCTTGTCGGGTTGAAAAGTGGAAACCCTCCGATATCTTCATCCACGAGATGGGAAACAAGGGGCTACACCGCTGGGGACCGCTCAGGCTCTCCATCACCCCAATTCAGGATCCCGCCGAGCACAGACCCGTACCCCAAACGCCGCCGAGACCCACACAACCTCATATGCCACAAAACTTACAGAAACCCATAAAAAATGAGAATTTTCAAATACCAAATCACCCCAACACCAAACGTCCCTTAACTACCTCTTTCTGCAGCCAGAAGGATGGGAAGCAGCACACTTGCCCGCATCCGTCCCTGCTCCACCGCAATCAAAGCATTCAGATCGGGACCCACGGAGCCTGAGATTGTGAATTAATTTCTTAATCAGTTCCCCTTAAATGGGTGGCAAGCAATTAGGCAACGGGCGCCCACAGCCTGGCAGCGCAGGTGCTGAGCCTGGGAGAGCCGGCAAGCTCTCGGCACGGCTCTTCGCGCCGCACACGGCCACAGAGCGGGTAAACATGGAGCTACTTTATAATGGGCAAGTAAATATTTAAATAGGCGGGTTTATTTCGGCTGCTTTGCCGCCATGCCTTGTCCTCTGCGAAGTTGCTGGCCCAGGCGGAGCCCAAAAACCTGATTAAAAGCAAAATGCTGGTTTTCCCCAAGATGGGAGGAAGCGCCTTAACCTCTCCCCGAGGCCAGTAATCTGGGACTGGGAGGAGAAACCGCCCCAGCCACCCTACAAGACACTTTCCCCGGGCGCCGAGTGTGATCCCGCATCTCTCCGGCATCTTCAAGGAGCACCCCTTGCAGCCTGAAACCGCGACCCCTGGTATATCAGCACCTCCAAGGAGAGGTGCTGCTCCATCCCCACGAACGCCTCCCGGAGCCCCCCTGCCCACCACCTCGCTGCCGCGGACACGAAGCGCCCGGAAGAGGCAGCCCGGCTCTCCCCAGCATCCTTCCAGCTACTCAAAATCCCCAGCATCCTTCCAGCTCCTCAAAACACCAAGGGCAATAGAGAGAGACTCAAGCAGAAAGCAAAATCAATACCGAGAAGGAAGGTTCTGGGCTTAAACGCCTTTCGTAGCATCGCTGGTGAAAAGTGAGTTAGTGAAGGAAGCAGGGAAAAGGACAGAAAAACCCTCGGTGCACCCCACAGCGCATGGGTTTAAGAGGGATGGTATTTGCTGTAAGGTTTTCCATAGGCATCGCTGATGGTTTCTAGGCGGGGAGCACGCAGGGAGGGTGCAGACCCAGCCTGGCACCCCCCCGAGCCTGATCCGGCCACAAGCGAAGAGTTATGGGGAGGAGGAAGAGGAAGAGCAGGGAGACCCTGGCACCGCATCCTGGCTCCCACCCAGGCGATGCCGGCATGCACCCCAGCTGCTGCCATTTTGCTTTTGGGGGGTGCGGAGCCGCAGGGAGGGGGCACACGGGGACAGGGGCCATGTGTCAGCCAGCACCGGGAGGAGAGCCACCCCCCCACTGCTCTCCTCGCCCGTGGCCCCGACGGGAGCCATTTCCTTTCCTGCTCTTCTGGTCCCGCACCTCCGACAGACCGGCTCCGGCTGCCGACGGGCATCGGCTTCCCTGCCCCAATGGGGACAGCAACCGGGGGAGCCGGGCACGTGCCACGGCAAAGCCCACCCGCTAGTGCAGATGAGACCCCCATGCCACGGGAAAGCTGGCATCCCGGAGCATCCTCAGCAGCAGCTACCCACAGCAGAGATAACCTCCGCGTTATTTTTAATTATCGGGTTTAAAATAATAAAGGATGCCTACGTGCTCCGGCGCATCAATGGCAACCCAGCACAAGCCCAGCTGTTAAAAATAACCCTTTCCAGGAGCGTGGCTGCCAGCCACCCACAGGCACCCTTGGCCCCGCGGGACGGGTGCTCTCCACTCCATCCATCGGCATGACCGCGCAGGGTCCGCGGCGCGTCAGAAGGTCAGCGAAAGTGGAAATACGCATCTCGCATGCAGAAAAAAATAAAATAAATCAACCAGGAGCCAAAAAAAATATTCAACGATACCTACGCTGCTAGGGGAGAAAAAAATAAATCAGGAAGAAGAAAATTTATCGGTGATGAAGCCGCAACCCAAGCCGCCTGCTTTCAGAGATCATTTAAAGATGAGGGGATTTGCGCACTACAAGGTGCGGAGGGGAGGCAAGCATCGCCCTTGCCGGCAGCTAAAGTAGAGGAAACTTTTGCACTGCCGCGGCAGCGCTGGAGCCGGCTTTTATCATGGAGAGCCTCACGCGCAGGCAGCGATAGGGCTGGATTTCTGCAGGTGTAATTCCCACGGAGATAAAGACCTTGTTTTTCAACAAGCGGCGGCATCGTACATAAATTACAACAGCAAACATGGGGAAACAAAGAGGTCTTCAAGAAAGCGCGTAATCCTCAGAGGGGCGGCTCGGGGAAAGCTGGCGGGCGGCTGCGGGAAGACGATGTGGGAGAGGTGTGGGGCTAATCTCATGCTCTCCCACCTCCCCATAAAGGAATAAACCTTTGGTGCGGGTGGGGAAAAAATTAACCCACCTGAACAATAAGTATTTGAGGGGCCCAGGATGGAGGTGAGGTTTTTCATGACAGATGCTAGGTGCCTGCTCTCCCCTGCAACAGGATCCAGCAAGGAGCTGTGGGAAGGGCACGGGCGGATGCTGGATCCATCCCGGAGCCAGGTATTTGCTCCGGGAGCTTGCACGGGGAGGGCCGGGGATGCACCGCACCGGATCGGTCATCTCATGGGACTCTCAGATCACGCTCACCTCTCCTGTGTCTTTCCCCCCCACCCCCCTCTTTTTTAATAAAATAAATAAATACAACCTGACACTAATTCTAACGGTTTTAATAAATGTTTAATGTCCTGTTAAAGGTCGCCCGCTCCCGCCACAGGTCTGTATTAGCAGCACACGGGCCACTCGGTTTGAAACGCGCTCTTTCACTGGGGTTCAAACGCCCGGCCCCCTCCTCTCCCCAGCCAGGCGTCCCCCGAGGAAGCTGTCGGGCAGCGGTGGCAGGGGGCCGGCGCGTGCCAGAAGCCTGCAGCGAACCCCAACTAACCCCCCTGCTTTCGATGCAAGCCCCCGGCCGAGCTTCATCTGGGAGTATGGGGGGTGTTTGCATTTTTGAGGGCAAAACCACTAAGCTCTAACACAGGGTAAAATGCTGTAATTTCACTTTGGGGTTTTCTAGGCATTCGTCCCCAGAAAGACGAGATGAAATTACAGCCTGGCGATGCCCCTAAAGGGTGCGGAGCAATTTATTTTCAGTGATCCTCCTCTAACCAAGCTAATTTATAACCTTGTCAGAAGGCACACGCAGACTTGGGGCACCGGCGCGGCTCCCTTCCCCCCGCCTGCCTTTCCCGGGATGAAAGCCTCCAACCCAAACCCCAACCAGGATGTTTATTTAAGGCCCAAAACCCCAAAGGCACTTTAAACAAGCAGAGTTCCTCACATATTTCGCTGACCGAGCGCGATCCTTCCTAACGGTGATTGCAAAAGGGCTTCCAGCATCCAGGGGGGTGTAGGGGGGGTCCCTGCTGTCAGCGGGACAGGGTTGTTCCACCGCTCGGATGGGAGCAAGGATGATGCTGTGGGACCCAGGGACCTGGTGGCATCTCAGGGCGTCCCCGCAGACCAGAGCATCCCTGCTCATCAGGGTCTCCATGGCTCGGCAACGTGGTGACCCAGTTTTTGGGGGACTTGCTGATGACCCTACCACCATCCCAACAGCCCCACAGCGCTCCGATGGGAATCGGTCCTCACCAGCTGGAAGGGTTCAACAGCTTATCCCCTGGATGGTTAAAAGGGAGGAAACCATAAGAAAAAGCCCTTTCTCCATCCGTACCAACCACTTCTGTTTCTCCTAGGACATGCAAGACCCACGGCAAACACTGGCAAGAAGGAGCAGGGGAGAAGTGGCACGGCAGGCAGCTCCCACCGCTCCGCCAGCGCTGCGCAGCAGCACTTTAGCAGATGGTGGATCGTAACATCATTATATTTACCTAAACGAGATTGCTTTATTGTAGCCCTCCAACAATAAAGCAAGAGCATCTAAAGGCGGCGGCCAACTTCTGGGCTTTGACAACCCAGGTGCCAAAAATATACATATATATATTTTAAATCTATGTATAAATCACGATTTCAGAGGTCATGTTAATACAATGATTTTTTTTTTCCCCCCATACTAAAACACACGTGACTCGTATGCAACAAAAAAGACGTACAATTCAATGCTTTAAATCCTTCTAAGTGCCAGGGAGCAGAGCTGCGGTAGCAATTCGGGCAATGCCGCGGGCGCGCAGGGCTCAAACCCCAATCTACCTGGCCCAGGACACGCGACGGGTGTGCCAGAGATGGCGTTCCTCTGGGCAAGGACTATCGTTCACTGTTTGCACAGCAAACGGAGTCCTAGCCTCCTAAACACTAATACAGTACAAATAATAAAGATAATTCCCACGTATTTAATCATTACCAGAGCTCTGGGTAGAAATGATAATCAGGCCCCTACTAATTAGGGAGACATAATCCTGCCTATCCTACAGGTTTTTCCATCCCTGTCTCCTACCCTGCAATGAAACAAGCAGAAAACTGACCCGATGGGGAGGAGTGTGACTTTGATGGGAGCCTCAAATAGGTCCCAAAGCCCGACCACAGCAGGCACAGCCCCATCCTACCGGTGCCAGGGGAGATATGCCAAAATCCCCATCCCACGGGGCTCGGCGACGGTCCAGCCCCGAAAGCAAACCATCCTTTAGGGTCCCTTTTGGGAAGGTCTGAGCAGCAGCATCCATCCAGGGAAAACCCTACCACTGCAATGGGGTCTCTGCCCTGCAGCGGGATATGGACCAGCAGCTCGTCTCAAGCTTCGTCCTAAACCTTTCGGCATCCCGGAGGCTCTTCCCAACAGCTGGCGGCAGGCGGGCAGGTGTCCTGGTTTCGGCTGGGATATAGCACTATACCACTACTAGGAAGAAAATTAACTCTATCCCAGCCGAAACCAGGACAGCAGGGGAGGGCAGTGCCTGCCTTACTGGCACTGCTTCTGGGTGCCGCGACTGATGCAATGTGCCACGCGTGCTCCCCGGCCCCGAGCCCTTATAAAGTGGCTGAGCTTCATTTCAGGCGTGAGGATTGCTGCTAATTAGAAGCAGGGCTGGGTTTGCCTCTTTCATCTGTGTGTGCCGGCGTAGGGGGCTCTGCCCAACTCCGAGGAGCCACCTCCACCCCCAGCGTGATGGCTGGAGCCGTCCCCACCGCCCAGGGCCAACCCTTCGGTGCCACCATCTGCCTCCAGCAGCAGATGAGCCACCCGATGGCCAGTGTCCCAAGGCGAGGTCACCTCACGCAGGCACTAAGGAGTGGGTGGTTTCCCAGGCAGGAGACACGTCCACGCAGACGCAGCCGGAGGTAAAGGCAAGACACGAGCTCTGCCGAAACCTGGGCGCGGAGACACACTAGTCCCCGCAAGCCACCCTTTAAAGATGGGCGAAGCATCTTCTTGCACGGCAACCGGATAAAACTAAGGTCTTCTTCACCCACTGCAATGGTTTCATTTCCCCAGTGTTACTTGCTCTGGAGGACTCCCTCTCCACTCACCACAAGTTTTCCCCAAGCCAGACTGACCGCCTCTATGTTCTAACCAGCAGTTACCAGAGGGAAAGCTTTGAGGGTTTTTTTGCCTTTTTTTTTTTTTTTTAGCGAGGGAGAAGGAAGCCAAGGGCTCCTTGATGGCCTCGCCACTGGCACAACCCGTGGCTGGGATCCCACGTGTCCATCCCCTGCCTCAGCCAGGGACCCGGCCCAGCTCCAACCTGGCTACCAAACGTCTCTTCACATGTAAAGGGAGATTTCTCAGCCCCCCTTCAAACTATCCCATAAAGCTGCTGGTTTTCAGGGCCCGGGCACCACACGTTTCTCTTGGAAGCATACAAATCCCTCCAACCTCCATCCACCCATGACGGGGGAGGGGTGTGTGTGTGTGTTCTCCTCCAGGAACATCAAACCCCACAGCTAAGCAGGACACGCAACCCATGGCAGCGACCAGCACCTGCACGCATCACCAAAAAGTGCAAGAAAGACTCAAAAAACAAACAAACAAACAAGTTACAAAACATCCTGCCCACCAGTTTTCCCCCTGCCATCTCCAGAGGGATCCATGCCCCAAAGCACCCTCTGAGCTCCCAGGTTTTCCAGGAGTGGATCAGCAGCAGGTCCGTGGTGCCCACCACGAGCATTTGCACCCATCCACTTTCCCCCACTGCTTGGATGGCTCAGGGGCGCAGCCAGACCCCGGCACACCCCATAGGGAACGTCACCTGCGGGCAGGGGACATTCAGGTTTGTCCCCTTCAGGCTGCTGGGACAGAGGTCCCAGGCACGCAGGCGGGCGCTGGATGACACATTTCCAGGACCTCTCCTGGGTCCGCACCGATGTCCCCACCAGCATTCGCTCCTTTTGATGTTGCAGATTTAAAGAATATGAAGACAGACACCTCATCCCTCACGTGAGGTGGAGATCAGCTCTGAGGGGGGAAGCCCTGGTAAAGGACGGTGACATCCGTGCGGACGCGTAGCAGCAGAGCCATGTTCCTCGCTGGTCCCCTGCTCGTCCCGCTGAGGTTAATGCTCTTCTTAAACCAGCCAGACCAGCACGGAGCAGAGACAAGGCAAAGTGAAGCCAGAAAACTCAAACAGAAGCTGTTTGCGTGCGGGAATGTAAATCCCACCTCGGTACAGCCTGCTCTCGAGGAGGGGATTCGTGTACCGAGTGCTTTTCTTCATAGCGTCCTACCTGTGGGAAAGCCTTGCTGCTGCCGTAGGTAAGTCCCTCGGAAACCACTGCCAAAGTGTTTGTAAAGCGGCGTTTGGCAGCGGCTCCCGAACCGGGATGAGACATGGGGGTATTCCCACAGCAGCTGCTTTGGGGGATTTGTCTGGCAGCAGCCCCCCTTCCCAGCCCATTGCTCCACCACTACGGGGGCACCACGCAGCAGGGATGAGCTCCCACCCGGATTCACTTGACATTTTTCTCTTGGGCTCGAAGCAAATTCAACCAACGGGGCTGCACTAAGAAACGAAGCATCCAAGCGGTGAGCAAAAAAACCCCAAATCCCTAATCCATAAAGCCCACCTGGACCCCAGCCACTGTGCAGCCCCGAGCCTCCCGCAGCTTCAGACCAGACCAAGGGCTTCTGACCTCTTTTTACAGACGATGCTTCAAGAGATTTAAATAAAACATGTCCTGTGAAGGGACAGGCTGCAACAGGGCAGAGCAAGGTCCCAGGAAACCTTGCTCCAGTCTGCAAAGACCCGCTGCTTCCCCGGCAAACCTCCAGCCGGGGCTGCTCGCTGCCCCCAGCCCTGCTGCTCGGGCCAGCATCCAGATGGACACCAGGAGGCTCTTCCCTACAGCTTCCAGCTGGGCTCTTCCCAATAAATGAATCGATAAATACATTTTTAGCTCCTGGATGGATATCTCCATCCCCGGAAGGGGCTCCCAGTAGGTCCTTTCCCCCACTCCTCCCTGTCCTCGAGGAGAAGGCTTCTAGCGGTAGCAAACCCACCCCACGTGCCTTCAGCACCTGCCTCTGCTCCCCCCAAAGCCCCAGAGGAGGTTTGTCCTTGCCGACGAGGTGCAACACGCGCAGACGTGGCCGGGGGCAAGGAGCAGAGCACGGGTACCAACACAGCCCCTCGCCCACGCATCCCCTTCCCCAAACCTACACCCAAGCCCAGCCATCCTGGGAGCAGCAGTCCCCATCCACACCTCTTCTTCCATGATGAGCCACCACCATGTCCACCCGCCACAGGCATCTGCAAATGGATGCCGATGGCACAAGGAATAACCGCGCCCATCAGCCGATGGGCAGGGCAGGGTGCCACTGCCCAAGGCGGGGACAGCCGGCGCTGAGCCCTGAGCCCATCCCAGGGGTCAGCCCTGCAGCGGGCAACCGGCCGGGGACGAGCCTGGCCAGAGTCCCTCCGCCTTCCTCCACCCTGGCTGACGGGGTCCAGCCGCCGAAATTCCCAAAGGAAGTACAGGGCATTGATAATTGCCGAAAAAAATCTGAGCTATTTCCTGCGGGAGCAGGATGGGAATCCCCCATTAGCTCCAACAGCGAGAGGTCACTTCTTTTGGTCTGGGGTTTGGGGGTTTTTTCTCCTTCCTTTAAGGAGAGCATCGCTCAAGTCATACGTGATGCACATCATGCGGGACAGCCAGACCTGTCCCCTCCATGCTGGCCCCAAAGCCCACTCTCCTTGTCACCTCCTGCCCCACACAAGGTCCCGCCAGATGCCTGCTGGCACTGCGCTGGGCTCCCGGGACAGTGCCAGGCTGCCAGCAAGGGCACCGCGTCTCTCGCCCGGGCTGGTAGGGCAGGTTGCTAAATACGTCCCTGAACAGGTTCCTTCCCTCCTCTCCCTGCTTCTCATTAGCAAACCTAAACGAGCAACGACCCACGGCAGCACCAGCAGCTCCTCCACTGAGACGTGAAAGCCCTCCCGGGAGGGACAGCAAAGGGAGGCAGTGGTGGCCACCGGCGCATGTCCCGTTCGTCACCCCCCGGCTCCTGCAGGCACCTCACGAGGGCAGCTGCCCGACCCCTTCCCCTGCCTGCACCCAGCGGTGATGCATCCCAGGCAGCGTTCACCCCGAAAACGCAGCCTTGAGAGGCAACACCAGCTCAGACAGCAGCAGTGCATGGGAAAACCAGCGGCACAGCCCCATACTGGGGCACCCCGTCCCCCGGCGGTCACCGGGGCCCCGGCTCTACAGGGGTGAAGAGGGAGGAGCAGGGGACCGGTGGGTGGCCGCAGAGCCACACCGCGCTGCCGCGGCTCAAAGGCGACCCTGACACCCGACCGGCTGCTTGATGTCGCCCTGACGGCGGCACACGCTGCTGCGCCAGGGCTCGCTGCTCTGGCGGCAGGAGCCCGTGGGACGCGGCAGAGGTGCCAAGCCGCGGCCTTTAGCATCCCAGCCCCTTGGCCGCCAGCGGGGTCAGGTCTGACACTGACGGTCGCCGCACCGCTTTCTCATTTCAGAGCAAGCGCTGCAGCGGTTTCCACAGGAGTAGGAAATTCCATGGGCTTGGGCAGGCAACAGCCAATGTGGTGGGTCCAGCCGTGCCGGTGGGGACCGGAGACCCGGGATCCTGCGGAATCAAAGGCACTCGTGTCCGCAGGATTATTCCCCAGCTGCAGCACTTCCAGCAGCTCCTCCAGCAGAAGCGGCGTGGGGAGCAGACACCCCAAAGCCGGGGGCTCCCGTCACGCAAGGCTCTGTGCCGACATCCCCAGATGGTCCCTCTGTCCGGAGCTTGCACAACAACAGGCAATGGCTGCAGCAGGAGGCTGAGCGACCGACCCCAAAACCCACGACACCCGGCCCCATGGCTCTGCAGCGATGCCCGGCGGCACCAACGGCCTCCTGAAGTGCTCTCACCCAGGCGTGCCCGGCACCCGCCGCGAACGCCCCTGGATTACCTGTGCAGTGCCTCCGGGTCCGAGGCTCGCTGCGGCGCAAGATGCATTAATAGGATCACTCCGATTTACAGCTTATCCCAGATAAACCCACCGCCAGCCCCTCACACTGGAAGGACAAGGGCACCGGCTCCCCGGGGAGCAACTTTCTCCCCATCACGGTCATCCCTGCGCACCGAGAAACCTCCGCTTGCCCCCACCGGCACCGGGGAGTCACAGAGGACATCTGTCCCTCCACCCCATGGGCTGCGGTGCAGAGGCCGGGTTACCAGCCTAGCCAAAGCCCCGAGCGCTTCATCAGCTCAACCCTGCGTTTCTATTTCCAGCCACGCTGCTGCCTTTCCCCGCGCCGGCGGAGAGGGAGGCGAGCCCCGGCAAAGCCCTGCTTGCAGCTTCCCTTCCTGCCCGGCACCACCAAGCACCCCCCAGCCCTACTGCTCCCTGCATCCCCCTGCCTTACCACCCCAAGCACCCCTGCGGCACTATC
>NW_008795034.1:3577252-3588753 GCF_000699145.1 Aptenodytes forsteri
GGGTGTGGGTGTTATAGGGGGTGCAACGGGACCTGTCGCCACCTGTTGGTGTTGGCACGGCTGGGCTTGGCACGGCGTGGCACGGTATGGCTTGGTATAGTGCGGCCCGTGTAGGGTTTCGCGCGGTTCGGTAGGGGCACGGCTGGGGCACGGCGCAGCTTGGCGCGGCCTGGCCTTGCACGGCTCGGCACGGCACGGCACGGCTCGGCACAGCCTTGCCCCGCGTGGCTCGTCGCCGCTCAGCATGGCATGGCTTGGCGTGGCCTGGCCCCGCACGGCGTGGCACGGCTTGGCACAGCTCGGCTCAGCACAACCTGGTGCGGCATGGCACAGCTCGGCGCGGCCTGGCCCTGCACAGCTCAGCATGGCACAAGGCAGCTCAGCACAGCCTGGCCCCACGCAGCTTGGCTCGGCATGGCTTGGCCTGGCGTGACATGGCTTGGCATGGCCTGGCCCTGCACGGCTCAGCTCAGCACAGCACGGCTTGGCATGGCATGGCTCGGCATGGCATAGCATAGCTCAGCACAGCCTTGCCCTGCATGGCTCAGCTCGGCACAGCTTGGCTCAGCACGGTGTGACTTGGCATGGCACAGCTTGGCATGGCCTGGCCCTGCATGGCTTGGCATGGCATGGCACAGCTCAGCACAGCCTTGCCCCGTATGGCTCGGCTTGGCTCAGCATGGCATGGCTTGGCATGGCCTGGCCTTGCATGGCTTGGCACGGCATGGCATGGCTTGGCATGGCCTGGCCTTGCACGGCTTGGCACGGCATAGCGTGGCTTGGCATGGCCCAGCACGGCTTGGCACAGTCTTGCCCCGCGTAGTTCAGCTCAGCACGGCTTGGCTCGGCATGGCACAGCTTAGCATGGCCTGGCCCTGCACAGCTTGGCACGGCACAGCGCAGCTCGGCACAGCCTTGCTCAGCATGGCCCAGCCTGGCACCGCACAGCCCTGCTCGGCGCAGCATGGCCCGGCTTAGCATGGCCCATTAGGGCATGGCTTGACACGGCACAGCCCGGCACAGCATGGCACAGCTTGGCACGGCCCAGCTCGGCACGGCACAGCCCAAGCCGGCATGCCTGTTCGGAGCACCCCGTTCACCAGAGCCAGGCGTGGCGGTGCCGGGAGGTCCCGGCCGCCCTGCCAGTGCTGCCGCCGGCGTCCCTGGCCACCCCTGCCCGGCGGCAGGGAGGCCAAGGCTGCGTTTGCCAGCCAGGGAGATGACCTGTGAGGAGGAAATGGTGATTTTCCCAGTTCCTCGCTGCATATTAAGGAATGGCAAATTAAAACAAATTAAAAACTATTAAAAATAACTTGACAGCATTTTAACCTCGAAAGTTTGGAAACTGCTGACAATTTTTTTCCCTTTGAAGCACACACATTATGCAGCTGCTCCATTAGCTGGATTTTGTTTTAAATAAGTGATGATTTATTACCGCTCCGGGGCCACGGGGAGAAGAAAACATTTTAAGTGAAAACACTTTTTTCCAGTTTCTAGAGGAGCGGGGAAAGGGGGGTTTCGGCGTTGCCGAGCCTCGTGCAGGCACCCGGTACCCACCGCCTCCCTCCCCGTGGCATCAGGCCTGGCAAACTCATTGCTCTGGTAGTGGCAGGCTGGGGGCTGCGCCGTGTCCCAGCAAAATCCCATGAGGGATGAAGGGTTTGGTGGAATGGGGCTCCTCGGGGCCGGATGCATCCCGCCGGGGTGGCCGGAGCCAGTCCCCGATTCGCACCTGGCATCGGCTCTCCCTGGGAGCATAAATACTGAGTGAAAACACACTTGCTGAATAATTAAATGGAAGATCTTACTCCGAAGAAAGAAATCAGGGCAGCTTTTGGCTAATTATCTTTAAGCCAGACCCCAAAATAAAACCACCCGCCAAAATTAATTTAATTAGGTCACCCGAGCACAGGAGCCGAACAAGGGAGAGCTGCCTGCGAAGGATGGGCAGGTTTCCGTGCAGGGCTCCGCTGCCCCGCTCTCGCCACGGCTCTGCCATCACCCCCAGGGACGGACCTCTATTTTGATGCAACATCCAGCTGATGGCGGCGGTGCCATCCCCCCGCTCTGCGCCCCAGGAGGGCTGCGGCCCCCCGTGCCTGTCGGGCAGAGGTTTGGGGCAGGGCAGGCGCATCCCCCCGCTCTGCACCCCAGGAGGGCTGCGGCCCCCCGTGCCTGTCGCAGCGGGCAGAGGTTTGGGGCAGCGCTGGGGTCCTGCCTGCGGCCGCGCTCAGGTCAGGCTTGCGCTCGTTGTTGCTCCCAAAACCTGCCCTCCCTGGAGCCGGGCCCGTGCTCCCGGTCCCACGGGGCATCCAGGGGGTACCAGCAGCCCCAAGGGAACATTAACAGCCCGACACGATGGTGTTGGTATTTGGGGAATTAAGCAACACCCCCGCATGCATTCGACGCATCGCCACGGCAGATACGCTGCAGGGCGACGCTTCTTGGAGCCCTCCGAAGGACACCGGCCCTTGGAGGGGACCTTGGCAAAGAGGGTTTCCGAAGTCCTTTGGCCAAAGACCAACATCTGGCTGGCTCCAAACGCGCAGGGAACCGTCCTGCCCTTTCGCCTCGCTCCAGCAGAGACCCCGAGAGCTGGTGGCGAGGCTGGGACTCCAGCGCTGAGCCCCGGGGCCGGCTCTGTGCCGGCTGGCTTTGGGGTCTGGTTTTGCTCCTCACTGTTGGGGACCGTGAACCGAAATAACGTTGGAGGGCCGTGGGTGCCACCTTGGGTCACCGGTGCATGAATGGAGAGCTCAGCCCCCGCGGCCGGCAGCAGCTCCCAACGGAGCCTCTGCTTCGGGTGGCGTCCCCAGGCAGGGCTGCGAGTGCTTGGGAGGGGGAGAGGCCAAAATGATCCTGAAATGCGGAGAAGGAGCCTGGGAAGATGGCGTGGAGGAGGGCAGGTTGCGGGCTGAACCCCACGAGCGCCAGGAGGGACGGGCTGAGCCGCGGCTCACGGCTGGGGGAGGTCTCCTGGGGCTGCTGCCAGTTGGGGGCTATGGACTTCAGGGGGAGGTGGACCGTCTGGAGGAATCCCAGATGTTCTCCAGATGTTCCACTGGAACAGAGTCCACACAGGTGGACTCTGCCCCCCTGAGCCCCCATCCTCTAGGGATGCTCACGCTTATTAAAAGGACGCCTGGTCCAGCCGGGGATGGATGCGACGGCTTAAACACTCTCTTGCAACTTTCACATCTATGCACGTCTCCGAAGGAACCCACCACAGTGGGATAAAAGTGGGGGCAAGACATTTTATTTGGGGGCCGAAACAATGAGCCGCACAAACCCATCCAACTAGGTGAACGGCGTGAGAGGGACGGCTTAATCTGCTCTGTCTGCAGCAATAAAGAAGTTCCTTGTCACAGCGCCGACAAAAGAAAAGGCAACGTCGCCAAGAAAACAATCCTATCTGCAGAAAGATTTTTTTTTTTTTTTAATTTGTTAATTAGTGACTGCTGGGCATCACAAGAATCGTTGTTTTCTCTGATATGCTGATTTCTTCTGTCTCTCGGTGGAATTGGAGATCACAAAAATAAAAAAAAGAAAAGCTGCTTCTTTAGAAGAGGGAAGGAGGAAAAAGTTTTAGTAAGGTCAGGAGAAATTTAATTGAAAGAATGAGTTTATTTCTTCTTTCCTAAAGGGGTATTGTGTTCTTTTGCTAGACCGAATTGCTGGTAAAAACGACCGAGGCAAAACAAAATGGTTTTTAAATTATAGATCAAGAGCGGGACACTTCTGGAAGCCCCCCACAACTCGGCGCTGCCGGGCACGTCTTGGGTGAGCGGTGCAGGCGGGGGGAGCTGGCGTCACCCCGAGCAGGGCTGGGAGACGCGAAAACCATGCGAGGAAAAGCCTAGAGGAGAAAGTACCGGGGTCTGCGGCTCTGGGTGGGAAGCTTTGAGGGTTAGGGGGGAAAAAAGAGCCAACGAGACTCTGCATGCAGCAAATTAACTGCTGAGTTTTGGGCTGTATTTGCAGCGAGTCCGTCCTGCACCGAAAATAGCTACTACGAGGAGAGCTGTGCACCGAGGCAGCCAAAAGTATTATTAATTCTTTTGCAAGATAGATGCTATTGAGTAAAACTGGCAAGGATTCCCTGCAAAACCCGAGCTGATATCTATTGGTCCCAAACATATTTGTAGAAAGATCAAAAAACACCACCCCCCCCCGCCTCCATTCCCTGCCTGCTGGGGCGTAGCGATGGCTTATAGCGCGTATTTACTCTGCCTATCTGCATTTAACACATCTATCTGCGGTGCCAGCTGCCTGCAGTTGTGCCGTCCTTTGAACGCTGCGCTGCAAAAAGAGTTTGCTCCGGCACAACAGATAAAATGCTTTTCCAGCTGTCTTGCGCGCGTCCCTTGAATTATTTCCATGCTAATGAGAGCCTGGCGAGGCGCTCCCGAACCGGAGCCTCCGGACAGCGTCCTGGGGAGCAAAGAGGGGAGAGTTCCATTTTCCGACTCCCCCGTCCTTCCCAGCTCCACGTCACCTGGCAGGAGGAAAGGCCCTTTCCTAAGCTGACGTTGTCACCGGGGTTGTTTTTGGCTCATCAGTGCAAGGGACGGGGAATCCTTCACACACCCGTGCGGGCAGGAGGGCTGCCGTGGGTACCGGCAGCATCCCTGGGGTGGGTCCAACAGCCCAACCCTTGGTCCCGGGGTCCCCTCTGCAGACTTCAGGCATCCAAACAGGACCGGGGAGGCCCCATCCGTGGAAATCCCACTCCCTGGCGTGGGAAGGCAGGCATTGGGGTTATCCCCGCGCCGTGCCTCGGCCGAGAGCATCACCTCCTCCCGCCGGTGGGGGACGAGGGGCTGCCGGGGGAGCGCCGGACCCGAGCCCTGTCCAAGGTCGGGCTGATATTCATACATTTTTAATCAAACCTGCAGCTGAGGTTACAGCCCCAGCCTTTGAAATCGCCGTGCAATTTCGCAGTGAGGCTCCAGCTTTGCCCGTCAGCACCTTCCCCGCAGGGCTGTGGCCCCAGCAAAGCTCCTCGCCCCCCCCGTCCCCTGCCCAGGCTGCTTTCAGCCCCCAATTGCAACCCCCCGACTCGCTGCCCGGCAAAGCCATCCCCACCGGAGGACCCACACCCTCGCAGCCCACCCGCTCCCACGCCGGGAACGATCTGAGAGCATCGGTTCTCTGCAGGCGTGGGGTCTCGGTGCCAGTGCCCCCACCGCGCCGCTGGCCCGGCACAGCCCACCCAGCGTCCGTACGGGCGCCCACCCGCTCGCGCCCTTGCAATGCTGACGCCAAGGGCAGGAGGCATTGACATTCCCATTGGGTCTGCGCAGTGCAAAAGTAAACTTAACGACGTTATCTGCTGATCTGGTAATTAATACCCTGGATGCTTTTTTATTGGAGTGAGCGAGGGCCAGGACATGCCGGGGGTTTTAATGAAGGGCCATGCCGGAGAGGCGCATCCCCTGGGTTTCCCCTGGAAGGGGCCATGCCAGGGCCTGGGGAGAGGCAGGGGGTGGTTTGGGGTCCGGGGGGCTGCGTTCTGCGTGGGGTGCCTTGTGCCCCACATCAGGTGCCCCAGGGTGGTCCCAGCCCTGCACCCACCTCACCAGCCCGTGCGCCCCGCTTTCCCTCCCCATGCACTACAAAGAGCCACGCTGGACCCCACTGGGTCTTTTTTTAAATGAGATGCTTTCAAGATCTTTAAATATTAGGCAAGAAGTGTTTTCCCAAGCTCTCGCTGTGCTATGCTCCGCAGCACCCGTTCGGGGCAGGGAACAGGCAGAAACCTGCTGCCCGACAGCGACGGGGACACGGGGACCGTTTTGCTCCAAAACTGCTGTATCTTTCGTTGATCCCGCTGCTATTTTTAATACAGATGCCTTATTGAGATTCAAATGAATGTTTCAAATCCTCCTTCCTTTGCATAATTCTTTTTAATTAACACTTCAAAGGTTTGAACACAAGATCTGTGCTATTTCCCTAACGAAGTTGACTGAACCTCCTTTCCCCCAAAGCTCCCCTGCGACATTTCCAAGGGCTAAAGCCGGGGCTGGGCCTGTCCCCCGTGTCCCCTGCAGTAGGGGATGACGGCGTTTGGGCTCGGGCTCTGCAGAAATGGGAGCTAAGGGAAGAGAGGGGGTCGATGGCTGCGGCGCTGGGCAGGGGCTGCCGTGCCATCACCCAGCGCCTCGGGCAGCTCAGCACGTGCCGGGCGGCAAAACAGCCTGAGCCGGGCACAGAAATCTTGGCGTTTGAAGCGAATATGATCAAGGCCACCGCTCTGCCGTCCCCTGCCCCAGCTGCTGCTGTAACACAGCCATGCCCCTCCAGGTCGAACAAAACCTCCCCAAAAAAGAGCACCCCCTCTCCAGGGTGCATTTTAGTCACATTTTCAATCTTCTTGGCACCCAAAAGGCCTGGAGATGCCTTTCTTCCTTCGGAAATTGTACTGTAAAAATAAAAACTGAAGTTGTCGCACAATCACATTCACTACTAAGAGCTGGAGCTTTTCCTCAGCTACCCCGAGAGCTGGGAAGGATGCAAAGCCCTGAGGCTACAACACAGACGCAGGAGAGAACGAAGCAGCCCGGGTCCCCGTCTGACCTTCCCCCCACCTCTGTACCCACAGGGTCCCCCTGTCTTGAGTGGGAGCAGCCTCACTTTGCAGGACTGGGACCCCGAAGAGCAGCGTGGTACAGCAAACGGGGAAACGAGCTTCAGTTTAAATTCCTGCAAGTGCAGAAATTATTAGACACAACAAAATTGTATAATTAGGATTTAATAAGAGACTGTCCCAGACATGCAAAAGAAGTAGGTTAGACAGTGGCCTTTGTTCAGCTACAAAAGACGTTAAATTGCAAATACTCTTAATATTCATTTTTTGTTATTTAGACTGATATTTTGAAAGTCTCCGATAAAATGAAAAATTTGGACTAAGCATTCCAGTTGCATTTCCAAGCGCAGGAATCCAGCTTTGATGTTCCCCTTGATAACATCTTTTTAGAGCCTTGACTGCATCAAATTAAATTCTGATTACCCTGATAGTGCAATACAGCTTCCAAATGTATTCAGGTGACTTTTTGTTCTGGAAGGAAATTAGCTATTTTGACAAGGATGCTTCTTAGGCAGCAGAGAGATGGGGAGGAAACACCCTTACCAGAGAAGCAGCACGTTCCCGGCCCTGGTTTCGGCACCGGGGCTGCCGGGCTGCGGTGCCCCTTCGAGCCAGGCTCGCTGGTGTTGGGGCTGCAGCAGGGAGGGGACATGGGCAGCCCCTGCAACAGCAGAATTGCACTTTTGGTGGCCCACAGGTCTCCCGGCACCAAGCAGAGACCTGGTACATCCACCCTCTCCAGAGGGGACATCCCAAAGGGACATGCCCTTGGGTCGCAGGTTCTGGGGGAGCACGGACCATGGGTGGCCGCAGGACGTGCGGTTAGAGCAGGGCGGCCACATCCACACAGAGACGTCCCCTCCGCATGTCCCCCCCCATGCAGGGAGGCCACTTCATGTCTCATCCCCACCTCACCCCTGGATTAATCCCAACCCTGAAGCACCCATCCAGCTGTGGGCACGAGCACAGCATCCCAGGGGGGTGAGGTCCCTAACACAGATGAGGAAGGACATCCCACCCATCGCCTCTTCTGAGCCACCCACGATGCCCAAGGAGCAGGTCGGGATCCCCGTGCCACCCTCGCCCCATCCATTTTCATGCAGTGGTACTGCTCCCCAGCCCAGGCTCCGCTCCTTGGCTGGATGCTAGGATGAAAATAAAGTGCAAATATTATTGTTGGCAGAGATTACCAGCTCCCCCACTAGGATTTAGGCATCTTTAAACTTCATGTTTTATTAATACTCACCATACGATTAACAGCACCGAAATGTGATGTCTGCAAACAAAGGCATGCGCTACAGCGTTCTCTCTGTGAGATACCGGGGCTCGGGCACTTGATTGTAAATATGCACATTAATGAATTAGATAGCGGAACTACATAAAAGACGGAGCTGGAGTCACCTGCCCTGAGCAGGGACATGGTGCTCACGGCCTTTGCCTCCTGCCCCGGGCAGCCCACCCCCTGCCCAGAGCTGGCGTGATGGAGAACTTGCCGTTTTCTGCCAGCTTTTCTGGGGAGAGCCTCCTATCCCCAAAAACCTGTCCTTCCCGGGTGCATCTCCCTCTGGGAGCGTCGGCTGCAAAAGGGTGCTTGCTCGGTGACCTTGCAGCCAGCATGGGGACAGCTCAACAGCCGCTGCTGGAGCAGTCCTCCCCCTCACTGGCAGCCTCGGCAGCAAAGAGGGGACCGACGGAGCAGGGGGTCACAAACCTCGAAGCAGCTATTCGGGGCCAGGGCTGAGCCGTGACAGCGGGATCACACATGGGAGCCACCGCCCAGCTCTGCCAGAGCTGCTTGGCCGGGAGAGGATCCCACCCTCCCGCGCTGCCCGGCCGCAGCGTCTCAGGACCCGACCTGAGTGAGCAGCAGCAGCCTTTGAAAGCAAAGGGCAGGGAAAATAACGACTTCAACAGCTCCCTGCCCAGCACCGATGCTGGGCTGAGCCCGGATGGACCTTCCTGTGTCCGGAGATTCCTCCCAAGCAAAGTTCAAATAAATTATTCTCCTTCCAGCCGCTGGAGGACAGTGAAGCACACGGCAGCAGCAGATGCCATCAGCACCCGCTCTAAAAATAAGCAATGCGGTGACCCAGGGACCCGCCGTTTTTGCCCAGCTATTTTAGGAGATCCCGAGACCCCGCAACGCGCAGGACCAGGGACGTGGTCAAGAAACAGAAAGTCTCAAGTTATTTGTTTTTGACAGCAACTCTTACACGCCTTAAAAAAAATAAAATAGCAGGATATCATGGACCACCCTGTACAGAGCAGGTTACAGCTCTGGAATAAGGCTGCATGGCCAGCTTTCATGGCGTTATTGTCAGTCCCCTCTAATTTTCTTGGGGCCTCGCTCTGGAATCAACCCATCACCTGCAAACCGCACCAGCTATTCAGAAAGAGTTTAAAACTTTCAGGTAGTCCTCATAGTAGAGAATTTTGGTTTAAGTCCAGGAAAAGAAGAAGCCAGGAAGCAAGGAAAAAAGCATCCCAGTTTTTTCCTGTATCTTAAGACAGCTGGCAATACTGGGAAAGCCCATCCTGTGAAGGATCTACAGCCTACGGGGGCAGGAATACACGACAGGAGGAGAGATGGATGTTTCATTGCTGTATGGGGTGCTGCTGAGCCGGGGCACAGGCCATGGGCAGTCAAGGAAATTCCCAACTAAGAGATGCTGTACCACGAAAAAAGCACCAAGCCCTGGAGTAAATTCCCCCGGTCCTGCCCCATGGGAGCAAGCGTAACCCCACGATGCTCAGAGCATCCATATGGGCATGTGGTGGGAACACGGGGGAAGAGGGGCAGGAGGCTGGGCTGGGGAGCAGCGTGGCTTACCCGGACCTGCACCGACCCTGGCAGCAACCGCAGGTCCCCCCGGGACCAATCCACAGCAGTCTCTGTTTCCCCGTGCTCTAAAGGTCTGCAGTGAGTGAGCTGGAAGGGATGCGGATGACACAACCGCTGTCTCTGCCCCTGCAAAATCAAGGTGGCACCGCTCAAACGAGTAGGCGCCAGTCTCGAGGTGAGGGGAGGTGGGTCCAGCACAGCGCACTGTGACACTCCTCGCCTCGGGGTGTTGTGGATGCATCAGGGAGGGACTGGCGGAAGAGGGAAAATAATCATGGATTAATAAATAGCACCATCACCCCGCGGCTCAGGAGATCCCTGACAGCAGCGGGCGGGGAGTCACCCAGGGAAGGAGCTGGTTGTCCTCACCTCCAGCACAGGCTGCAGAAGAGCAAACGCCGCGTGCCGGCTCCCGGCGCATCTCACCCCCCAGGGCAGGCCTGCAGCCTCTCGGCTGTTGGCAAGCCCTGCTCTCGGTAGAGCCCAAATGCTGATGGCTCCGGGTCCCTGCTTAGGCTCAGGGCGAGAGGGACTTGCCAAAGCCCCACGTTCGAGCTGCAAAGGGAAAGCCCCCCCTTGCCCACCAGCCATTTCCATCTCAGCACGGCTCATGCGCTGCAAAACATCCTTAACACACCCCCAGCAGCCCCGGGGTGCCCGACTTCAGCCACAGATTTTATTGTTTAGTAACGAGCTCACCACACCAGCAAGCCAGGACAGGGGTGGATGGTACATGAATACATATCTGTAGTAGTTACACAGACCGAGATTTGTACAGCTTTTGTACAGAGGAAGAAATAAAATGAATCAAATAACAAAATAGACATTAGCAGTCAAACTTTTTTTTTTGTCTTTTTTTTTTTTATATCATACTAACAAAATCTGATAGCCAAAAAATGACTAAGCTACAAAATTGTAATACATACTGTATGGGTAAAAGGTTATCATCCATTTATACATCTAGTATCATCTTTATTCTGGTAACTTACATGAGGCCTATAGGATCTTAGTGTATTAATAACTCCCTACAAGATAGTGTTGAGCTGCTAAAGCTGCCGAACAATGGAGTACTGGAATTTTTGTTAAGACTTTTACAGTGTCATTTGCATCGTTTTGTTTTAATGAAACCCTCATGCATCTCTACTGCAAGCCAGAGGAACCGCTGGTGGCTGGGGGTAGGCACGAGCTGTAAAGCCTTGGCTGGTAACTTGGCACCCGTCGTTCAGTACGGCACCAGCACGGTGCCTCCCCTTGCTCCAGCTCTCTGGATGCTGTAGGAGGGATAAAGCTGAAATCGCTCAACCAAGACAGATTCTTTTCCCTTTGGTCTAGAGGGTTAGAGAAGAAACCACTAAACACGGAACAGTCTCCATTTCAAAGACTTTTTTTTGCCAGGTAACGTCTCAGCCTTCAGCAGAAAAGCATCACTAACCATTGGGGTAACGCAGCTGGCCATGAGGGATGGTCCCACAACCAGGGTGCCGGTCCTTCCCCCGGTGCTGAGGGCTTCGGCAGGATGCTGAGCATGTGCATGGCTACCTCCTGCTCCCCACCTTGCAGCAGTGCTCTGAGGCACGCTCCGGATGCAAAACCGGCATGGCACGCACGAGCCAGGAGAGGGGCTGGGGAGAATGCAGCCCCCCTGCACCAGCTCTCAGGGATCAAGGTAAGAGCAAGGCTAAAGCCGAAGAGGGAGTGAAGGCACAAACAGGAACCAGTCCCTGACCAACAACAGGAGATGGGTGCATCACTGCTCCAATGCCCTTGAAAATCTCCCCCAAATAACCAAGCCAGTAAGACCAAATATTGTGAAATACTTTATACACCACCACATAGGCAAAAATAGCAATTAAAATTACAAATAAATAGAGGGGCCGGGGAATCTCCTCCTCCTCCTTTCCAAGTTTGTCCCTAGTTTGGTCTCGTACAACCTCAGAGGGGCAGCCAGAGGCAGGTGCCCTCGGGAAGCCTATGCCAATTTTGGAGAGGGAGGACATGGCTGGTGTCCAAACCCCCTCCTGGCCACTTTACAGGGTTGTGCTGAAACCCACATGGAGCATGGGAGAACAGGAC
>NW_008795034.1:3588809-3611714 GCF_000699145.1 Aptenodytes forsteri
TTTACAGGGTTGAGCTGAAACCCAGATGACGCATGTGATAACATGCCCTGTTGACACTGTAGTCAGTCCTGTCTGGGGAGCAGCTCCCATGGACCTGCACCCCAGGGGTTGTGGGGACACAGGGGACCTGGCTTCGCCCCGCTGCCCGTTTCGGTACAGCCCTGCAACACAAAGACCGAACAGCCTCCACAGAAAGTCAAGAAGTGCCATCAGCTCCTGGCTGATCCTTAGGGACCAGCACAGCTATTTACAGCCAGAGAAGACCATCAGCACTAACTTTAAACCTGCTCGGGACCCATCTGCTGCTGTTCTACATTCTCACCCAAGCTGACTGGGAAGAGCCACAGGTCTGAACCACTCACAGGGGATGGTCCCTGGCAGGAGACAGGAGCCAGAGACTCCTCCAGCCTGAACCACTGCCACCCTGACAACTTTGGATCTATTTAACAGAGCCAAATAGGTGGTGCCCATAACCACTCTTGGGGGATCCCGCCCTGTGCGGAGCCAGAGATTCATCAAGGGAGGTGGAAAGTGCAGATGCCTTTCCTCTGTAGATGAAGGCAGCTGGTCACAAGTCACTAGAAGACCTATCAGGGAAAATAAGCTACAAACCAGAACGGACTCTCGCACCTGCAGGTGCCCGGGAAGCCCTGGGCGTGGAGACAGGCAGCACTGCAAGAAGCACTCTGTGTTAGCTCCACTCAAGCCAGCGGGAGCTGCAGCAGTGACTTCAAAGACCATGCAGCCAACAGGAGCACTTTGGGAAACACCAGCCCTAAATTCCTAAAAACAGCAGCTCCCAGTGAGGTGCTCACTGTCGCAAGCTGTAACAACGAACAGTCCCTCTGGAATTTTCCTAAATCACATCGGAGATGAATACACCAACCAGGAGGATTTTGGAGACCACCCCTATGATCCCCTGGGAAAGTCCCAGAGCTAGGCAGAGATGTGGCAATCTTCCTGGTGATTACTAAGAGCTGATGAAACACTTCTACAAGGCAGGATGGGATCCCACTTGAATTACTTCCAGCCAATTAGATCCCAAGCTCTGCCTCCCCCCGCCGTGCGCCAGATTTAAGCTGTGTTTTCTGACCTGCTTTACTCCCCTGAAGTCACGTTCCTCTTTCATCCTCCCCTTGAATGGAGGGAGATCACCAATCCTGCATCAAGTGAGCAGGGTCCAGTATTGTATCGTAGCCCAGATTCAGCAACGTCCTCCTCGTGGCAGAATTGCAGCCATGAAGCCCAAGTTTTTCCCAGGTTGCTTCTGGCTGCCCATCCTTCAAGGAAGTAGGAGTCTGGCAACCCACTAAGAAAAAGTAACACAACTTTGTAGGAAATCGGGGCAAAAAGCAATGAAGCTGACATGCCGTGATGTTCATCTGCCTGTGGTCTAGCTCAGATCTCCTCTCTCAGTGGTCTCTTCTGTCTTGTCCTCTTTCATAGATGCCCCATCATAACACAAGAACTTCTGAAGACTGGAGGAGTCGGGCACTAACTAGGGGAAGCCTGGTAAAATATTGCTGTGACTCTTCCCTGTGGTACTGAACAGTGAATCTGAACTGGACTCTCTCACACCTTTAAGAGCATATCGTCCCCTTCCTCCACCCTAATGTCCCTTGGGAGCTGTGGTGCAAAGTTAAAGAGAAGAGTAAAGCCTTCAGAAGAAGGAACAAGACCCTTGCCTGGGCCTGCACTGCCGTGTACGGATACAAGAGCTGTGTTGGCCCCAGTCTTGGATTCCTTCTGCTCCAAATGCTCGTACTCAGGTCACGCACAGATGATTGCTGTACCCATCCAATACAGACAGCCACTACTGCATGAACGCTCACAGCAGCACCTTAGCCTCCTCCATTCCTGGTAGTAGGGGATGGGCATCATACTGAAGAGCCAAGGATAGCTCTGGAGAATGGCCAGGCAATCCCCGATTAGCTGTTGAACAGGCAAGGAGGGAACCAACTCCTCAAGGCATCTGTCCCACACTGACTGCAGCCAGCATGGAGCTCTCAGGCCGGCGATGCTGAGATCCAGCCGTCTGTGGAGTCCTGTGCTCAAAAAAGACCCAGTAAAACACACAGGAGTGAGGGGGACCAGGCTGGGCAGCCTGGCTGTGGCCCAGGCCATCAGCAGGCCTGCTCAGCAATCTCTCTGCAGGAAGAAAGGCCAACCACACCTGAGCGAGGTGTGCCTGTCCCCAAACTCAGAGCCATCACAGCTCCTTCCCCAAACAGCAGTGGGTAAGAAATGAAATAAATATCCCTCTGAAATCGGATTATTTCCCACGACATGCTGTGATACAAGTACTAAGTGCAGCCTCCGTGCTCTAGAACAGCGATGTCTTCTACAAGGCGAGGAGGGAAACACATCCCCACACCCTGCCTTCCTCAGCCTACGCGTGCCAGCATGAACAGTCAGCCCAGCAGGTTTCACTTGCTTGTGCAGGTCTTCAAGACACCGGGGTGGGTGGAAGGGAAGGGACAGACCACGTGGGAAGAGTGCAGCCCCTGGGCACGCGCTTTGGAGTTGAACACCACAATCAAATCCCTTTGCAGCTCCCGTGCTGTTACTGGGACTCACTGGCACTTCAGCCGCCGTTCGGGGCAGCTGTCATCCAGACCACATCAGCTGGTGGGATAAGGGCAGCTCAAGCAATACAAATTCCACAGTCAAAACCAATGCAGGTAAGAAAACCAAACCCAGAGAGATCTTTCTGCTCCCTCCTGGAACAATGGCTGCCTTGGAAAACTGGATTCCAGGATTGTCCTGATTACATCAGTTAGTATATTATAAACATTGTCCTGCTTTAAAGTGAAAATACTGTGTCTAGTCTTTTGGAGGTGCTAAAGCCAGATGGGGCATTGTTTTTCCTGACTGTGCACAGGAGCTGATACTGGCATGAAATGATCCTCTTCACCTCTTCTCTATCAGAGCTTCTCCTGGAAAAAAAGAGACCTTGTTAGGCAAAATGAGGGCAAGCACAGATGTCTTTTTATAGAAGAGGAAACTGAGGCACAGAGTGGGAGGCCACCAGGCCTGCCATGTCCTGACCCACTGCTCTGCCCAGTAAGCCACATTGCCTCTTCCTCAGGCTGGCCATCGTGCCTGTAAGGAAACAAAGTCTGAGGCTACAGATCTTGCCCTACATCATGAAAACCACAGGAGACCAGGACAACGTGTCCCATGAATGCCACCCACGTAAAGGGGAAGGCAGAGATCTGAGACCGAGCAGGTTCTAGCTGGGGCTGCCAAGAGTCATACAGGCACTGACCCAGCAGTCTGAAGGGAAACTCCCTCCCCACTGCTTCTCCCAGAGGAAGCACCCGTTGCACCTCAGCGTGCACCTCACTAGCACCTTCCTGATGGCTTCAAGTGGTTTTAATGGTAAGGTGAGGTTCCCACCATGCTTGGGAACTGGCGTTGTGCAAAGCCCCTTGCTTTCGCTGTGGGAATGACACAGTCAAGCTTTGCTGGCCGAACTGCCTCCGTCCAAGAGCTGTCCCCAGCACAGCAGGCAAGAAACCACATGAAGCAGTCACTGTTTTAAACAACATTCTGCTTTTAACTTACCTCTTGCTTGTGGGATTTATCCTGCTGGTGAATCCCGTTAGCAGACCCAGAATTTCCAACAGTCTGCAATGGAGAACGGACAGTACTTAACTAAAGAGGGACGCAGAGCCTAGTGGTTTTGCCTACAAGCGCTGAGATCTGGCAGGACTGCCACCTCCTTCCTTAGCAGCCCAGCACACAGTGCCTACTCCACGCAAGGAAAGGAGAATGCAAAAATCCCAGCCCACTTTAGGCAAGAAGCTTCCTGCCCTCTGCGCCCTGGCCCAGCCCCCCCCGTGCCGGATTGCATCCTTCCCAGCTACAAAACATTCCCCGAGTTCCTTACGGACACAGACTTGCTCTTCACTTCTGACTCTTAAATCCCAATAAACAAACCCTCAGCCAAGGGCAGCGTTAGCTGCAGAACGCGGCACAGCAAACATCCCGGCAGCGAAAAGGACATTTGCCATTCCCTATTTCCCGTCTCTGGGGACAAGTCTGGCAGCCAGGACAGGCTGTTCTATCTTTAGAAAGCACAAGAACTTTTAAACATTTATACTGTTTCTTTAGCAGGGATAATATGGAGCCCTTCAGCTTCAAAACGACAGTACAACCGGCACAAACAAGAGAAGAAAGCTGCAGCCTGAAGTCACAGCATGCCAGATGTCAGTTGCTCGGGTCTTGGTAATCAGATTCACCGTTGTTGATGAATTGCTGATGGCAGCAAAACCAGACATTATGGGGAGACAAGACTGCAAGGTTTAAAACCCGTCATTAGAGGAGTCCCAGCTACCCAGCTTCCATTCTCACTGTGACCATGAAGGTGCACAATCAACCCTATGGGACAGAGGTTTAGTTTGGGCGGGAAAACCAGGCAGAGATTCAAACTGAGCTCTGCTTTGAGAGCCTGAACTGTTTGCCAGGCAGTGAATACTACCTGGATGGATGGCCAAAATAGTGCCACTGTAGTGACTCAGTCTGGGGTCTGCACCCACAACCACAGGCGATTCAGGCCTTACACAAGGCAATATATCCTATCTGCAGCACACCTCATCCGTGTACTAAGCAGCTATCAGATACCAGGAATTAGGTTTGAAATTTCGTCTCAGTACATGGTCACGATAATGAACACAAAGTGCTGTAATTCACTTGAAATTAAATAAAAAAGCTCCCAGAGCAATCACTGCAAATTCTCCAAGAAAAGGCCCAAGTGCCAAACCCTTGTCATTTCCTGCAACGCTGCGAGATCAGGGTCTCCCAAGACATGGAGAAGGCAAAGATCCTCTTCCTCTATTACAGGACAAATACTTTCCAGCTGCAGGCACGGAAACAGCAAGGCAGCAATTACTCGACAACGAGACGAAGACACAGTGCCATTATGCTCTCCCAGCTCCTGCACCTCCTCGTCTAACAGCAAGGCCAGCCATGCACATCAAGGACTGCAGAGCGCGGTGGCTGACTAAGTCTGCGAAGGGAAGAGCAGCAGCAGCTTGTGGTAATTAGAGATTTCCTTCTTGAGCGTGCTGCGACGTGAAGGCTCTGCAGACAAAGGGAGAGCGATGCCAAGGCAGATCCCTGGGCAACAGCTGCTGCTGTCAGAGAGGAGACGGGAGGTCAGAAGGTAGCGCAGAATGGGTTACAGCAGAAATGTGGCTTCTGGGGAAGAACCATCAATTCCCTAACTATTGCACCAGGATCTCTTTAGGCCAACAACATCCTCAGGCTCAGCCTGAAAGCCCCAGCTAACAACTCCGCTTCATAAGGGGCCGGATGAATAGATATCATACTGAAACTAGGGAGCTTTGATCCAGACTTCCTTGTAACTAGGCACTTTAAAAATCTGACATCAATAGAAGCTTGAAGCCTAGCTTCCCGCGATAATCCTCTGTCTGTCTCTTAGTACCATGGTTTGTAGTTGACAGCATAATACTATCTTGTCTTATCTCTAAGATTTCTTAAGCATGAAAGTATCAAAGTAATACCAGGGATAGATTAGCTGACCTCATAAGGTCCATTCCAACCCACTTTATGTAAGATTAGTTATTTTCTACAGTTGGGAAAGAAATAATTACCACCTGCACCACCTCTGGAGACAGGAATGCAAAAGGGAAGATTTCCTTTTCTCAAGGGACTTAGCCTTAAAGCAAACAGAGAATAACTTTCCCCACCCCTCCCATAGCTTCCAACAGATGAGGTTGTCACGATGCATTTTCATTTGACACACAGCAATTACAGCAGAAGCTAAAGTCACTCTGGAGGTACTGACAGGATTATAGTACGTCTTGGACTGCCACAAACTTGTCATCACGACTACAGCTGTCCTGTCTGGTGCTGGCAGACAGCTGCTGCCGCTGCACCGCGGGATATAGAGACTTGTCTGCAACACACAGATGCTCAGCTGAGCCAGCAGAGCTTTCAGGGCTGCAATTTTTACCGTGCACCCTCCTCCTGACTGCCTCCCTGCAAGTACTACCGCAATGCAAACAGCTATTCAGTGTATCTGCAAATTGTGCAGAAGACTGTGTCGGGGAGGAGGAGAAGACCTGATACCCCCCCCCAAATTACCTACCACAACATATCTGCACCTGCATCAGGGAAAACAAGCTCTCTGCCCATTCTCTGTGTCTACTGGCTTGTTCTGTACTACCCTAAGACATTTTTCAGCTAAGAATTTAAGTGAGCAAGTACAAGAGGAGCACTGGCGCATCTGGGCTCTGAAAGGCATGACCTGGTTGCAGACACAAGAGAAGATACAGCTAGAAGAGAAAAAAAAGGACGTGAAGCACAAAGCTTGGCACAAGGGGCAGGTCACTTCACAGGAAGAATCAGTCAGGGCTTAGACACCACAGGTATGAGACGGAAAAAGCCAAGCGTGGAGAGTCAAGTTATTTGCAGCCTTCAATTTCACAAAGAAGGATGCAAGACAAACAACAGAAGCAGTTTTGCTTTTGTCAGAAGAAACAAAGGGAGACCAGAGGAAGTTGGGAAGAGAAGATAGCAGCTGGAACATGAACATTCATGGTCCATCAGCAAACCCAGATCAGACACAGAGATTCCTCCAGGAACTGGTTAGAGAAATAGAAAACATTTTCCCAGTCACCTCCAAAGTTTGCACTTATGGACTGCAAAGAAATAATCCTCTCAAAGAATAGAGATGGCAGAAATCCTCAACTTCCCTATTATAAAGTGCCTGTACGGCAAGGATGTGCAGCAACATGTCATTGTACGCATAAAGAACAGTTACTCACACCGCAACCTTCCCCAAAACACCACATTTAGCAACCATTCTTGCAGAGCACAAGAGGATCCGTAATTACTAGCAAGGCTTTTCTTGGTTTTAAGCTGCATCTGACAGAACAAAGTCTTGCCAGGCTGTTTCCAGCAGAGAGAAAGGGACCCAGCTGAGCGCATCACCCCCCACAGCACAGGGCAAGGTCCCAGGAGATTTCTCAAGAGAAATGACTGCTGAGGGCTGAGCGACCTGGGAAATGGTTGCCAATGCTCTACCTGTGTTTTCTCGGAGGAGAGCCTCATTGCTTCCATGAGCTTCTCCATCTGGTGGCCCTGCTCCAGCGCATTGCGCAGCACATCCTCCGTGCTGACGAGCCGGTGCTGCAGCCGGATCACTTCCGACTCTGACGAGGGGTCGATCAGGGAGTATCGCCTCTGATCCGTTACAGATTTTTCCTTGTCCTTATACAGCAAAGGGAAAATAGGAGCATGTTAGATTAAAACCAGTAACTACAGAAACTAAGCAAAGTAGAAATCCACAGTAACTCACATAACCATGTTCTGATTTCAACAGTAGATGGGGTCAGAGCACAACTCTGAAGGCAATCGTATCGAATACAACCAGCAGCAGCTCCAATTTGTTCCCAGCAGAGTTCAAATAAATTATTCACATTTCAACCACTGGAGGACACTGAAGTACACAGGAATTAGAGGACTTTGTTTTACACACTCTCTGATCTAGGAATAAGCCATGTGGGGTAGCTGACCGACCTTCAGTTTCTCCCACAAATTTTAGCCCTATTTAGCTACGGATCTAAAAACAGTGGGAACAGGAAAACACTGGAGAAGGACAGCTGGACATTTTTGCTGCTTAATGAGGTGCTACTAAGCCAGGCCACAGCTCACAGGCGCTGTCAAGGAAGTTCCCATCAGATGCTCAGTAGCACAAAAGAAAGCACAAAGACTTGGAGTCAGGGTGAAGGGCTAGAACCCCCAATGAGCCACACACAGCCCTCCAAGCCCCCAGGTCAAGGCCAGGAGGAGTTTTGGTGCCCTCACCAGCACAACCAGTTTCTCTCGCAGCCCCTTGATGTCATCTTTGAGCTTCTGTTCCTTCAGCCGCCACTCGGCTTTGTGCACCTCCCGGCTCAGGTCCCGCTCTGGCCCAGGCGAGTGCCGGTTCGCTTCCAGTAACAACGCTCTCAGCTCGTTCAGGCTCCTGGAAGAAGCAGCACGAAAAGGTGAAGACATTTCCAGAGCCCACACACCACTGCAGTCCTGCCACGCTCCCTCCCGCCTTTGTTACAGATCCAAAGAAAGGCCAGCGAGCAAACCTGACCCAACTCCCACCACTTCGGGGGCTTCAGAGCTCTTGTCCTCCTCACTGCATCAGCTGTAAAGAGACTGGGACCTGCACAGGGCACCGTGTTTCAGAGGAGGGCAGCAGCCAGCTTCGCTGGCTTGTAGATGACTTTATTCAGCATCTACAGGGGCACTGAGCTGTCTTGCAGCTCCTGGTGAGCAGTGAAAGAGCAGTCCCTTTGATCATTCATAGCCCCTAATTTTAACCAAATTCCCACATAAGCATCTCTAAAGAACAGGAAAGCTGGGGGCTGGAATTCAACAATTCAACCTTTTGATTTCTTTTGGTGGTAAATTACAGCATCCTGAATGAACACAAACACACTCTGTCCAGCTTCGTCCTTCAGACCTGCGGACTGACCTTTCCTTCTTGAGTAGCTCCTGGCTAATCAGGACCAGTTGCCCTGAAGCATCATGTGTTTTCTTGGTCAAGGCTTCCAGTTCACCTTCCAGCCTCTTCTTTTCTTTTAACGCCGAATCAGCCTTCTTTTCTGCCGTTTTGCATTTATTTTCCAAAGCTACGAGAAGCAGAGGATACAGGGGGAAGAAAGGTCAATTAGTCCTTTACTTTCATCCCTGCTTTTTGCCTTTTCCCAGTTCCCACTCCTAACAGCACAGGTCTGATTTGCTCTGGATCTAGCCCTATTTAAGGGGAGATCTCAGAAACAACATGCCCAGCTCCGTTTATTTCTGCCTGTTTCAGCTTTTGACATTCAATGAGCCCAAAAACCCCTTCTCACAGGATACAAATATCTTCTGCAGGGTTTGTATTCACCTCCTGAAAAGAGACCAGAATTCCTGAACAAATTTTTACCGACAATATCCACTAACAGACAGGCAGTGTCATGTTTTAGACCTGCCCCTTTCAGCACCTGGGCCCTTGTTTAAACACCAGTACAGTGGACGAGCAGGGAAACACCTAGTTCCCACCAGCACTGGATTAGGGAAACTTACCACTTACTTGGGCCCTTAGAGTTTCAGTCTGGGACGCCAGCGATGACACCTCTTTGTCTCTTTTACTCAGCTTGTCTTGGAGGTCTGTGGGAGAATGAAAAGACAAGACATAGAAGCTTGGAAAATGCTTTGTGCAAATCAGGAAGGTATCGAGTGTACGGCACAGGTCGGGGTGCGACAGGGGCATGGTGGCGGTACCCTCCATCGGCAGAGAAGCAGCAGGAGACAGATAACGGGTGTTTCTCACTGCATCTCACCACCATCCAGGTATTAGGAGGCAGGATACACAGCTGGGAAGCCATATCGGACAGGTTTAAGAAAGCAACCACAAGGAGGGGAAAAAAAGGGAATAAAACTTTAATAAAAACCACAAAAAGGAGCTTTCAGCACATTTCTTTGTGTTACCTCCTACACTGGAAGGCAGAGACAGTTTTAAAAGTAATGTTTTCTGAAACTGATGCATTTCCACACTCAGAGCCGTAGATTTGAAGTATGATGCTTTTGTGACTCAAGTCTGAACCGGTTGTTTTTAGTATATCCTATATATGGCTTATTCAGCATGGAAACAACATGCACATGGACTGAGTGGCCATTTTAAGAGCAGTGGCTGCTGGACCTAGTTATGTTCTGCCCTCACTAGGCAGGAATTACCTGTCAATCAGCATACAATTTGGTATAGCATATACGTAATCCAGTACCTGCAGAGACAGTGATGAGGCCGACTGACAATGCCTAGCTAGCATTGAGGGCAGATGGAAACAGGACAAAAACACCTCTGTCTGAATCCACAAACAGCTGGAGGGACACTCAAACAAAGTTTCTATTAAGTAAAGTTTAAGCCTGCAAAAGCCCCCAGTAACCTCCGTTTAGATTGCTACGTGCTCAGCAGGACTTTAACAAGGGCTTTGCAGAGAACAGACTCCTTAGAGGTGAATAATTGAGAAAAAGCTATGCCACCCTAAGCCAAATGCCATTTGAAAAGAGAAGTGACAAGTTAGTTCTTTAGAGATCACCTTTGTGATCTACACTGATAATGTTTTCTGCTAAAAAAAAAAAAAAAACAACAAACCCACACACAACATCCCTAAGGAAGAATGTAGAAATATGAGTCTCCTGGGAATGAGCACAGGAAGATGAGATCTGGAAGCACCTTACGTGTCTTGGAACAGCCCTGAATCCTTCACAGACACCCAAAAGCGTATGTCATGCACATGCAATGTGGTAGGACATTGCTCCCAACAGAGACCATCTGGGCCATCCAGCTCTAATCTTGCCAGGTCTGCTGTTGCTCAGACTAGGCGTTACAGCTTACCCTCTTCGTGAGGGAGGCTGAGTGCAATTCAGTTTCAAAGCTACTTTATACAATTTTTCTGAGTGCATAAATTCTGCATTTTGTTAAAAGGATGGATTTGATTTATAGTAAGCTTAATAAAAAAAAAGTAACCCCCATTATTTTAAGCCAGTCACATTAATATCTACCATTAGCAGTCCTCTCCTATGAACAAATTGCATTTAATGGCTGGATTTTACCTGCTGTAAAAATCAGTGATGGGATGGAAGTGTGCCCATTTCCCCAGATCTGTCTCCAACCTGCACCATCTGCATGGTGAGTGTGTAACACAAGTAAAAACATCCACCCCTGCACATGCTCAGCCAGATTAGAGGAAAAAAAAGCCAGACAACAAATGCCATCCAGCAAAATATGAGAGATGAAACGGCTTCCTAAGCCCCTTCCACACAGCCGTCCCTGCAAGAGCAGAAAGTTAGAGGAAGGGAAGGCACGAGTCACAAGAACAGGGCGTTCCAAGAAAAAACAATAAAATTTCCTACCTTCCATAGTCTGCTTCATCTTTATCTTTTCTTCTGAAATATCATTAGTTTCAATCATCTGAAATAAATGTAAAATATGAGATGTAAACCAGCCCTTTACCCAAAGATTCAAAGCAAAGTTAACAACCACAAAGCCCCATCCAAAGCAGAGGTGTATCCTGTACCCAAGTTACGATGTTTTACATCCTTCCTGGGAGGGAAACAAAGGCTTTTGAGGAGTCACTTCTACAGTTGGGTACTACTGAAGGTTAACCGGTACTATCTGAGAGTGCCTACACACAACAGGCAGCTGAGCCCAACAGCAAGATTCACCCAGGAGGGAAAAGAGATCAGGCTTTCCCTGTAAGCTCTGGTTCCAGCTTTCACACACCCGGAGTTTGCACAGAGCGATGGAAGAGCTGCTCTCCTTTGGACCAGTGTCCTGTGGTTAATCATGGCAAATTTTCAGGTGCAAATGCTCTTTAGCATTCAGCTTGAGATCTATCAGACAACAAGTTCCTCAACTTTTGAAGAATCTAACTGTGCCCAAAGTTATAAAAACAGTAATAAAACGTTGATAAAATAATATTAGAGAATGAATACATTAACAAAAATAATAAAAAGCAAATTCTGGTCCATATAGAGGATTCTGCCTTTTCCCTATCCTCTTTTGTCTATACTGCCATGAAAAGCCAGAGACTGCAGAGCTCACGGTCAAGCTTTCCATTGCAGAGGCTGCAATTCAGCCCTTTAAACCTCTTCACGTCCAGCAGCGTTTGGTGGGACCTCAGGACATGCCCCAGATCAAGCAGTTGCTGTGGCCACCACCACTGAAAGCCCCGAGGTCAGGCCCCGAGAGCTTGAGTGGGCTGCAGGATACGTCTTGAACAGAAGCAGGAGCACACCCAAAGAGGGAATACACCACCTGATGTACTTTTGGTACAGAAAAACGATTTAACTGCTCTTTGGAAGCGCAGTTGTGGTTCTCACTTGAAGGTCTAGGAAAGATGGTCACAAGACACATTTGTTTAAAATATTTGGATAGTTAATACTGCAGTCACATTAAATTAGCTAAGACATTTAAAAATAGAATTTGCCTTGTGATACTCAAAGGCTTTCACTCATGCATTTCTTCCCACATTTTCCTGATTTTAAATCGACACATAGTTAAAGTAATTATTTCAAGACTCCCTGGTTCTAATCCAATATCAATATCCCCCAGAGCCCTCTCACTTATTTAAAGGACTCTGGAACAAGCCTCCAGCTTCTTCTTTTACATTCATTCCTGTTTGAATATTGGCTATAATATGTGACATGTTGTAATAACTTTTCCCAGGGCCCTGGCTGTACTTATTGTTCACGACTGTCTTCACTAGATGAAACATGTTGAGCAACCCTTGAAATACCATTAATGCTGTAGATTGCTCCTTGGGCTTTTGCCTCTCCTGTCCAGTTCAGCGTGCCTTTTTGCAGGCATGAAGCTCTCACTTGGCCAACAGTAATTCATGGGCTTGACTTTCCCTGCCTAGAGGTGCAACCGATTTCAAAGGGGCTGTTCATGCTGGCAAATTAAACATAGGCATTGTATTCACTTCATTGGCACCTCAGTCTGAACAGTGACTACACCACCAGCGATAGATTTCAAATGAGTATTCTTAAAACCTGCACATTTCATGGCTTATTTTCATTTTCTGCATCCCCACAGGGACAAGTTTAAGTTGGGTTTTTGCTCATTTCTCATGCAAAATCCAAACACGAACAGGAGCTCAGCCTAGAGCCATGAGCAGCAATCTCCTCCCCTCACTCTAGTGCAAAACCAGCCATGTATCCCTGTGCCACGCCACACAGGCAGGATGGCATCCTGTGGCAAATAGTCAAAAAAATGAAGATGATTTAAAAAGACACAAAGGCCACAGAAAATTGACCTCTTCCTATTATTATTGGTTTTATTCTAGCCTTCCCTGGGAGGCTCAGGACTCGTATTCAGTCAGACGTTTTATTTCCCCAGCCTGGTGCCATCCTGACCCTTGCTAGCACCTCTTCCACTACAATCCTTAAAGGCAGCATCTCCCCGTGTCTCTTGTATATGTTGCGAAGCCTCCCCCACTGCCTCTGCCGCATTGCTGGCACCCACCTCCCACCCAATCCCATCAGCTCAGCCCCCTAACTGGGGCCCTCAAACCATGCTCCACGTGCTGAGCAAGCTACGTGCTCTGTCTCAGCATGGGCAACGACTCTTCTTCCACCTTGTCCTCCACCTACCCCTAAAGGGCCTTGCTCAATAATACACTAAGGCTGCTGCAGCTCCTTGGAGGACAACAGCTGTACTGTAGAAACAACGCTTTTTCAGCTAAGAACGCGGCTTGCTCAGGATGAGAGCCCACCCCTGACAAACTACGATAGTCCTATTCCGCTGCCACAGTGCTCGTGTGCCTTCAAGCCCACATGTGGCCCACTTGCTTCTCTTGACTCTAATTTCTTCTAATTGTGCCACTGTACTGGCTTTCAAGAATGGGAAGACACCTTTGGCATGGAGATGCAGTGCAGAAAAAGCACTATCAATGAAAGGTAAAGACATCCAGATACTCTGAGGCACAGAAGCCTCAGAAAATTGCACAAGGCAGCAGCTGAGGGCTGCTCCTAGGAAGGGTTACTAACAGGGATAACAAACAAGCAGAACGACCCAGAAGTCATACGTTTGCATGCTGAGAAGGATGCAGGGCCTCCATGGACTGCAGCTTGTTCTCTAAGACAAGCACTTTTTCCTGCAATCTGTGGATCTCCTGTTTGCTCTGGGCTTCTGTTTTCTGCAGTGTTTCATAGTCCAACATCTTCTTCTCAGCCAAAGAAATCTGCTCTTTCAAGAAAGCTATTGCTTGTGTCTGATCTTTATATTCACCATGAAGTTTCTCCAGTTCATGCACCCTCAGCTCAGCATCTCGACACTTGTCCTTCACATCTTGGAGCTCGAGAAGGTGCTGATTGCTTTTGGTTTCCAATTGCATTTTCCAGTTGCTGTTGCTTTTTTCCACTTCATCCACAGCCTCCTGCAACTTCAGTTTGAGGCTCTCTTTCTCCTTTATATGAACAGCTGTCTCAATATCATGCTTTGCTTTCAGGTTCTCCAACTCAAGCTGGTGCTCCATCTTTATACTCTCCACCACTGCCTTCAGTTCCACGATCTCCTTGTGCTGGGTGTCGGGGCCTGTGTTCAATGTGGCTTTGAGGTCCTCCAGAGACTTCTGGTGGTCAGAAGCCAACGTGTCCAACTTGGACTTCCAGTTGTCCATAAGCCCCATGTTCTCATTAGTGGCTTGTTGAACTTTATGCTTTAGGTCAACGATTTCCTGCGAATACTTCTCATTGACAGCTTTCAGCTTCTCCATCTCCTGCTGGTACTTCTTTAATGTCTTCTCATACTTCTCCTTTAGCTGGCTGCTCTCCTTCTGATGCTCCTTGTTGGCAGACAGCAATTGATCTCGTAGACGAAGAGCCTCTGACTGCAAGCCAAGGTTATGCTCAGGGGTCTCTGCTTGGTGAGAGCTCCTGAGGCACTGCCGAAGCTCATCCACCTCACTGCGCCTGAGGCTCAGCTCCTCCTCCAGCTGCAGGATTCTGGACTTCTCCGCTACCGTCGTTAACTGCAACACGACAGAGAAGACAAAGTCAGTCCCCACCTCTCATAGCCACATCCTTCCTTTTAGTAAGTGTGCTCCAGTGGAAGTAAATCCAAAGTACATTAGTCAAAGTTCAAATAAACAGGAAAGGAATACCCAGCACCCTCCAGTTTGAGTATAGTTTTGCACCAGGGTAACCATCACCAATAACTCTAACAGTTATGTCTTTGTGCCAATTGCAATTTGTTTTTCCTAATAGGAACCTCTCGTTTTCCACAGAGAAACACACATCTTTGAAGCAACCATTGAAATTCGCTAGAGAGCAACAGTGGTTTATGAAAAATAATGTCCTGAAAGGGCATTATATTTCCAGACTAGGCATCTTGCCAGATGATGCACAGAGGAAATGTGACTGCACATGCAGGAATATCACAAGCATTTAAACCAGCATTAAGCATATCATGTTTCCTTTATTGCTCAGCAATCCTCAGCCTACAGACCTTCTTCTGCATCATAATTTGTTTACCCTGGTGTAAAAAAGGAAGGGGATTTTTACACATGAGTACTTGTTAGAGTTAATAGCAAAGTAAAAGTAACGTAGAAGGCTAGAGGATGCAAGACAACTCTGGCCATGGTTAACATTGAGCATAAGGGCTATGGATCAATGTCTTAAGATCTGAATGTAACCTAACAGGGCTGAACTACCTGCTAGTCACAGGGAGTTCAGGGTGCTGCAGCTATGGATGGAGGAGATTTGACTAGATGAAATATTAGAAAAAGGCAGAAGAAACAAGGAAACCAAGCGGATCTTCCAGTGCCAAAACACAAGCGATCAATTCCATTTCATTTCAATTGCCGTTTTCCCCACTAACCATCAGCCCAGGAGGCTGGGTATTTTTTGTTTTAGATGGGCCCTTCAAACCATTTAGCCCTTTTGGAGAACCTCACGTTTGTGTTTTCTACAGCTCTAACAAAACCATTGGTGGAGGAGCAAGCTCACTGTAGGCAAGTTCACCGCTTCCCACACCACACCAGCATGAAAAAGCCCTTTCCACATCTGGCTGCTTTTAGGATCGGGTGCGTTGTTCATCTGGGCAGCCTGTCCTGTTGCAGGCATGGCCAAGGAACAGAGCTGGCCCACCTGCACTCACCAGGATCTTCCATTTCAGATGGCAGCTCCCACAGCTGGAGGGAGGACAAAGGGAATGCTGATTGCAGTGTTATTTTCTATTACAGCCTGGGGGAGCCTCGAGGCAGAATGAGTTGTGCAGGGTGCAGCTATTATTTGGGCATGTTAACTGAAAGATGAATTGTGAAGAGCTCGTGTCAAATGGTGGCATGGGGCAGAGAAGCAAACTCAATCTGAGAAACAAGTCCCCACACAAGAAGCAAAGCTAGAAATTATATCGTACTACCATTTCCAGGAGAGAGAGCAAATTAAAAACCAAACAAAAAATCAGGGAAGCCTAAATTCAAGCCAAAACCAATCAACCCCACAAACCATTTAAAAAAAAAAAAAAAAAAAAGAAACCCAAAGCAAGGCGTCATGAGCATCAACGCAGGGGGCAAGCGCGCTGTTCTGCAGGCAGGGCAAGTGGGGGTCGATTACCCTGGTGTCCTCTAATTCTCTGAGGAGTTTTTCAGCCTGTGCCTTCTCAAACAGCAGGCTCTGCTCGAGCTCCCGTATTCGGGCATGCTCCAACTGCGTCTGAGTCTGGTCACACATAGGGAGAAAAGAAGAACAGTGGAGATGGGAAAAGGGGAAGGGAGAGAGAGAGAGAGAAAAAGAGGGAAAGAGAAGGCTGCAACATCATCTTCAGTGTACAAGACAAGGAAAGGCAGTTCACAACAGGAGGAGAATAAAGATCCAAACAAGCAGGAAAAATCCAACCGAACAGAAAGTGGTCACTAGGGGATTTTACATGGTACTTGTAGTGGCTATTCACAAGGAAATGGAATCTGTGGTGGGAAAACATCCCTCTGCATTAGAAAGCTGCTTCGCTGTTTTCCTGCATCAAGACTATACTGAAGACGCTTCCTAAAAAGCAAAGCTCCCACTGCTGCAGACCACCAGTACAAGACCCTTGCACCACATAAGAGAATGCAAAGACCTTGCAGTGGTTCTCCGCACCTCTCCTCGAGAAGAATCACAAGGTAGACTGAAAAGAGTTGGAAGTTCCCGTCCTCTTTTTGCTCCGGAAACAGCTTGAACACTGCACTAGGTGGGGGGGGGAAAAAAGCAGGTCATACTGTACACGGTATGTGCTAAAACCAAAAACACACTGCACTGAAAGCAAATCAAAGAAATTTAGATACCAAACTGTTATATAAATCAGTGCTTTAGGTTTGAATAGGGCTGCTATGAATTTCAAAGTGATTTTTGCACACTAAGACTTTAACAGCCTTGTACACAAAACAGAACTATTTTTTGGTTCTGTTTTTGCTTTTTTGTTTTTTAAACAGATGAGTAAACTAAGCGCAAGAAGTTTATGTAACTTGTCAAATCCAGGGGCATTGACTCAGGGCACTGCTTCGGTGCCCTTCACTTTTAAAGCAGAGGTACCATATAGCTGCACTTGGTGGCAAACCTCAGGACTCTACAACAACCACTGTAATATCATGTAAAATTTCCCATAAATAAAAGAGGAGAGGAGACATGGGAAAATGCATGCAGACTCTGGCCTTCACCTTTTTTTTAGCTTACAAAACCAACATTTTCCTTTGAATTAAACTGGACCTACCAAAAAACAAACCAACCTGATCAGAACTTTTTTTTTTTTTTTTTTTTTTTTTTTTTTCCCCCTTTTTTCTCTCTGAGAGTGATCTGGAGAATCCATTTCAATGAGGAGATATCTAAATCAAGCTGCAGTGAATTTAACAAAGCCTCTCCCGAACCTTTCTTCTATAAGCAGCTTGTGTCGGCTTGTAGTTATTTCTCTCTTGTTCAGGAAGTATCTTTTACAGATCTAATATTATTTATACAATAATTGTATCTGAAGTGATCACCTGAAGTGTTCACAACATAAACCTTTTGAATTTATGCTACTCTTCTTCTCGTGAAAGGTGTTACTCCAGTGCTCCTGCTGTAACTAAAGGCGGCAGTGAGGAAGAAGGGCCTGGCAAGGAAAACAGGGCTGTTGGGCATCTTTGAGCAATCTTTGAAAGCTGGAACAAGTTTTAGGGACTTTTCTGCCCTTTCCTACAACTAACCCAAATGTGCTTTATTGTGTACAAACGATGGAAACTGAAGTTTGTAAAACCCCATGTTTTCTCTTACGGCTTGAAAGGTATACATGTACTCATAGGTGGTCAAGATCGCAACTGCCAGATATATTCAGACTGCTCCATATTTTATGTAGTCTATTTGACCCCTGAATGAGGAAAAAAGATGCTGTCTCAAAACCCCAAACATTATCAAAACCCCCAAATAATATCACTGAAGTGCTAAAGTTGGCTGAATGCATCCTAATAAGAAAAATAAAGAAATTTAATTTTGTACTGAGTGGCTTCTCCCACTCAAAGATCCACATCTCAAGATGGAGCTCCAGGCTTGATTTTATTTACAGGGATAATTATTGCATTGACACTAATGAATTTTCCTCAATTTGCACTAGCTCAAAATCCCAAGTGAAACTTCAGCAACACAAACTTTTGGAATTACCTTAACTGGTGGCAGCGTGTCAGATACTGGCTACCCGAAGATGCTGACCTATTACAAAACTAATCTCTGAATCTCCCACAGAAACTCTCTCAAAGACTCCTGAGGTTGACACTCAAGTTCCCAGCCAAGCTTGCTCAGTCTAATCAATCCTGCTATTTTCCAAGTCTGGAAAAACACATGAAAATAGAGGAGAAAAATAATCGGGGAAGAAAGTTAGATCAACTGTTTTACAGTCCTTAAATATAGCTTCACTTAAGATTCACATCAAGTCCTGTGTTATTTCTTATTTTATGCAAATTGGTTCGCCTAGCCAGTATGACTCAGAGCCTCGAATCCAAAGTTCTCCTGCACTTTCAGGAAGTTCAGGTCTGAATTTTAGACTTGCTTCTTGCTATTAGCCTTAAATTACTATTTGCAAGTTACAAACTGACTTCCCACTGGTGTTCAACGTATGAGGCAGATTCCAGGAGATGAGCACGAGACAGTTCCTTGAAGAGGTTAATATTTCCTATAACAACACAGTCTTCCACCATAAAAAGCCTTTCTTAAAAGGTTTTGTTTTCCTGCAATTGCTTTTCACCTTCCAAAGCACTATAGCATCAGCATTGCCAACCAGGACCAAAAACGGGTTGAATTCACAACTACATTTCAAGGCTAAATCCGCAGCTTCTCCTTCTTTATCAGACGTCGAAAAACTGGACCCCTATCTCCAGGCTTCAGACACATTGATTTCTTTGGTCAAAGAGCTTCTAGGGATGCTGATTGCCACGCTCAACACCTGAGAGTCCCAGCTTCGTTCAAAAACTACACGGTATTATGAGAAACACCATAGGATTTAGCCTAGCCTTCAGCAGAAACCCTAGATCCAGGGACCACAGAGGAGAGAATCTTTTCTTACCATCATGTCTGTTACTGGCTGTTAAGTGCAAGATAAACATTCTCCTCTGATTACTCAGAAGAGGGCTGTTGGCGTAAGAGGACTACGAGACCAGAGGAGGGGAGACAACTGTCGCTGGGTTTTGCTTTTGGTATTTGGGTGATTAATTGAGGTCTAGCTAGGGACGCAAAGGGCTGTGCTAGCAGCCACTGGTTGACTTCGTTGTGATTTTACATGAAGAGTATCAGGGACAACCATTTCCCAGGAAACATACTGCAACATGAAGGAGCACTTATCCCCCTGATTTCCAATGAGAGATTTTTTTCTTTAAGTGAATTACTTGCTTCTGGAAATCCTAACTGTCTCCACAACAAAGCAGGAAGGTGAGAATTAACTCCAGTGGGTCAATCATTCAGTCTGAGCATCCAAATTAGACAGGACAGAATGTGAAAACTGACCACAGCAAAAGCCCTCTGACAGTGTCTGACTGTCTGGTGTTGGACCCACGGGGGAACATCCCAGTTCTCTGGATCGCAGGAAACCAAGCTGCTCCATGACTCTTCCCTAAGAAGTTATTCGGTCTTCTGTACAGATGAACATGGAAACGGGGACAGGACCCCGGCAGCCTGCAAGAAGCTTGGCCACATCCCCACTGCAAAGCAACTCCTTCCCAGCCCAAATGAAAATCAGATCTATCCTCAGTTTGGGACCTGCAGTTATAGGAGCACTTACGTCACAGCAGCTTACCATCTTGGTAAAATGTGGTGGCTTTTTTTTTTAAAATGTATCTAAATATACCTGCTAGCTAACCCTGGTCCCACTGCCATTACTCCACAGCCAGGCTTAAACGCTTAAAGCTTACACAAGGACAATTCACTGCTCTCAAAGGGAGTGATGGAATAATCACCCTTCTCTAAAGCACTGGGGAAACCTATCATCTAAGCTCAGGAATCAAAAGAAACCTGATTTTGCACCCACACGCTAGGCAGAAATGGCACTTGCTGTCCTTTAGCAAAGGTCTGCTATCAGTGCATTGCTGATTGATACCCTGTCAAACACATTACTCTGCTTCAGCTTCTGGATAAAGGGGAGAGGTTTATGCCAAGAGGGTCAAAGCCATGCCAACATACTCCATTGCCTAGTTTTCCCATTTTCCTGGACTTTTATTGATATGGCCGACAGTGAAGCACAGGAGCAGGTCCATTGACATTTCTGGCTGTTACTAACCTGGACTCTAGCTGAAGATAAGGGGAGGTCCCGATTTACACATGTAAAGCAGAGAGCCTTGCTTTCACAGAAATATTTTCTTTTCCTTTTTTTTGCCCCCACAGAAAAGCCTCCCACTCAAGGGCAAGCTCCCAACACCACTTCCAGTTTGCACAACATTCGCTGCAACAGCATTGCTCTGAGCAACAGCCCTTCCAAATGAAAGGGTATCCTAGTGTCAAACCCCACTCTCGTGGGCAGAGGACTCCACACGAGGGTACTGCAGGTCAAACAATACACGGCATTTCGGCTGGAATAGAATAGCATCCGACTGGGAGATTGTGCGTGCCAATTAGCTGCTAATAACAGGACACTGCAGGGACAGTGACTGAGCAGTCAAATAATTTCTACAGTGGAAAAACATATGTTGAAATGCATTCAGATACAGTCAGATTTTAGCATGGCTTGGCAACTCATGGCAACATTTAAAGCCAGGCTGGCTGCATGTGATTAATTCTAGGCAGCTCCCAGAGTTATTAGTCATTGGGCAACATACCAAAGAACAATCTTCACAGTTTATACCACGGTGTTCGCAGCAGGTCCAAAGCCATCAATAAAGATAATGTATTGTTTAGAGTTGAGAAAAAGGTGGCAGAAATTACTCAGGTGAGGCCACACATGCAATTTCAGGTTTTAACCCCACACTTTGGCAAGGGTGTTAGGAATTACCTCCAGATCCCCCTTCGTGATGGATTCTTCCTCCACACGGAACTGCAAGTCCTCCACTTTCCTGGGGAAGGAAAAAGACAAATAGCAGTCAGTAACACCCAGATCAGCATGCCATTTCTAAGCAGCCATTGCACATGGGCCTCCCCTGCACAACCGAAGTCTGAGAGGAGAGGGACACAGACAAACTTTGTATACAAACAGCTCAGCAGAAGCTAAACAGCAAGACACATGGAGCAAGACAGTTAATAAGCAAGCCTTCCTCATAGCAAACATTTGCCTTCTTGCAAGGTACACGCTCACAGACATGCTGTTTCTGCTGCACCACCTCTCAGCAAGCACAACTGCTGTGCACTGACACCGGGATCCTGAAAACATGAAAGCCACAACCAGGTTTCACTGGTTTTCTTAGACCCTGTTATCCCGCAGCCGAGCACTGGGCAATTCCTGTGCAAAATGCACAGGGCCCATACAAAATACTCCAGGGGAATCAGAGCCTCTGCCTTCTTGGCAGAGGGCAGGCAATGCTTAATGTTTCCACAACGTGGAAATGGTGAGCTACCCTGGCAGAAAAGCCTTCACCAGAGACTGTATAGGCCAGTCACGCATAAATGCACATAAAAATCACATGCACAAACGCAGAAGTGCCTAAGACTCTTTCGCAAAGTCTGAAGAGAAAAATCCAGTAACGATACAAAATAATTCAATCTTCTGCTAAACTCAGTCCTCTTTCTTCTCTTTACTGATTTAAAAAAAAGGCAATAATGAGGATGTTGAGCTGGTAGCCAGATGTAAGGACTCCGATTCCGTTACAGACAAAAATAGCTGTGAGTGTACATATCTAACTTCATAAACAAACTTCCTTGTCTAAACCTCCTCTAATTAGAGGAGGCATCTGTTGATATTTAGGAAAGAACTCAGCTGTCTTGTGTTAAAGGGCCTCCTGGAGCTGGGAAAGTGAGCTGCCTACCAGGAAAACAGGGAGACTTGTGCACAAAAGAACAATTCGTCTTCAGGAGGGACATCATTCAATTGAAATCAACACTGTTTTCAGTTACTTAATACACAGAAATGGCTTTCTATTCCCACTGAAGAGCTTCATTATATATATGGAGCAATTGGACTCCAAGAATGCCAAGCAGATCTTCACTCTTATCCAGAGAGGAAATGTATACATCATCATATATACATGGATGGGGCCTCTGGGATGTGGGGAGATGATGAATCACACTACAGTAAGGCTGTCCAGTTTGACTTCCCTTCCTCAGAAGGAATGTCCTTAAGGTCATCACATCACAAATAGCGAGGAAGGCAATGGTCTTCAGCAAAGCCAGGTTGTACAGAAAGGTTAGGGGTCTGGGATGGCCCAACCTGCACAGTTCTGTTTATTATCCAGTATTGTTTTTATATCGCATCCTTAGCCAAGAATATCTGAAGGCAAGGCTTTGTCACTGTCTACACCCTTGCCATGAGTTAATCCCACCTTATCCTGGTTTCTTTGGCTGGGAGAGTTAATTTCCTTCCTAGTAGCTGGTACAGTGCTGTGTGTTGGATTTAGGATGAGAATATAGTTGATAACCGATGTTTTAGTTGTTGCTAAGCAGTGCTTACACTAGTCAAGGACTTTTTTGCTTCTCATGCCCTGACAGCGAGAAGCCGGGAGGGGGCACAGCCAGGACAGCTGACCCAAACTGGCCAAAGGGACATTCCATACCATGTGACATCATGATCAGGATATAAACTGGGGGGAGTTGGCTGGGGGGCAGCGACTGCTGCTCAGGGACTGGCTGGGCATCGGTTCAGCAGGTGGTAAGCAACTGCACTGTGCATCACTTGCTTTGTGTATTATTATTAGGATTTTATTCTATTTCAATTATTAAACTGTTTTTATCTCAACCCACGAGTTTTCTCACTTT
>NW_008795034.1:3612647-3613480 GCF_000699145.1 Aptenodytes forsteri
GTGGATGCCCCATCCCTGGAAACATTCAAGGTCAGGCTGGACGGGGCTCTGAGCAACCTGATCTAGCTGAAGATGTCCCTGTCCATGGCAGGGGGGTTGGGCTAGATGACCTTTAGAGGTCCCTTCCAACCCAAACTATTCTATGATTCTATTTCCAAAACAACCTCATAGACACCTGGGCCAAAGAGCACGGCATTGAGTGGGTGTATCGCATCCCCTATCATGCACCAGCCTCCGGGAAATTCAAACGGTACAATGGACTGTTGAAGACTACACTGAGAGTGATGGGTGGTGGGACATTCAAACGTTGAGACACACACATTTAGCAAAAGCCACCTGGTTAGTCAACTGCAGGGGATCTGCCAATCGCGCTGGCCCTGCCCAGTCAAAACCTTTACATACTGTAGAAGGGGATAGAGTCCCTGTAGTGCATGTAAAAAAATATGCTGGGGAAGACAGTCTGGGTTGATGGGTGGTGGGACATTCAAACGTTGAGACACACACATTTAGCAAAAGCCACCTGGTTAGTCAACTGCAGGGGATCTGCCAATCGCGCTGGCCCTGCCCAGTCAAAACCTTTACATACTGTAGAAGGGGATAGAGTCCCTGTAGTGCATGTAAAAAAATATGCTGGGGAAGACAGTCTGGGTTATTCCTGCCTCGGGCAAAGGCAAACCCTTCTGTGGGATTGCTTTTGCTCAAGGACCTGGGTGCACTTGGTGGATAATGTGGGAGGATAGGGAGGTCCGATGCGTCCCTCAAGGGGATTTGATTTTGGGTGAGAATAGTCAATGAATTAAATTGTATGATGTTAACTGCTATATAATACTGTA
>NW_008795034.1:3614436-3619694 GCF_000699145.1 Aptenodytes forsteri
ATCCCACTGGGGGGGACAGTGAGCAAACGGCTGCGTGGTGTTTAGCTGCCTGCCGGGATAAACCACAACACACCTTTACCAAGTAATTCCAGTTTACACAGTGACGTGGTTGAGTTTGGTCAGGGTATGAAATCCCAGAGTTACTGATCTGACTGGAGCCCTTCATTCCTTCAGGCTAATAATGCTGCTTCTCCCTGCTTTGTGTTGGGAACCAAACAACAGGGAAGATGGCTGGAAACCCTCAATAACTTCACTGCCCAGCAGGAGACCAAGACTATTTGGCCTTCTACGGGCAGTGGTAGATCAACTGTTGTCCACCATTGTATTGTCAGTGCAACATGTACCCTGGTCAAATACTCTTGGACATGCAAGCAGCCTGTCAGATATTTCTCAGGGTCATCACAGGAGTGCCAGCACTTAAGAGTCCTAATCAGGAATGGAAAATGATGGTCTCTTTTTTTTTCCCTAAGTGCTACATGCATTTGGCAGGAAAGTGGGTCCAATCATGAAACTCCTTTTGACGGCAAAACAGAGCTGCCCCTATCCCAAGTATGAGCTGTCCTGGCTGGCTGTTTGTCTTCTGCCTTTCAGTTGCATTGCAACAAGGGGGCAGGTTCAGCTAAGCATATTCAAAAAACCTGAGACTGCTCACATCACGGAAATGAGCTCACTGCAACCCCACCGAATGATATAGCATCAAGTCTCCTCTAAGAGCCATAAGACATAGGAACATACAAGACTAATTGGAAATACTTCACTGTTCAGTTGCGATTAGCAAATGGGGGCAGTCACTGTACTGGATACCCAACCCTCGACAAGAGTCACATCAGATGTGCAACTGCAGCAAAATTGTTCTAATCTTCCCGTTACCTGAAGCAGCACACCCCTTCCCTACATGCAGGCAGACCACAGTGGCCAGGAGAGGGGAACACAGCATATTTGAAGCACTGGAAGACATCCAAAGATGACTTTCCCAGTCACTTTCTTCTCCTTAGGTCCAATGAATGATGTTCTTGGGTAAGAGCCTCATCTCCCCCACACCCATCCACTCCTGCTTTACCTCTTCTCCTCTTCCAGCTGGTTCAACAGCTCAATCTTCTCCTTCTGCATCCCATCCACCAGGGCTCGTGCTCGCTGGAGGTTTCCTTCTGCCTCCGTGACGTACTGCAGCAAAAAAGAGCCCGAGCCACATAAGTTAACAATGTTTGAAGTATAGAGTTGTTTAAAAAAGGATCAGAACAAGGGAACAGAAGGTTTTGATGATCTGTCTCAGAGGCTGCTATGGTAAGAAGATAGATTTTCAAAAAAGGCCAGTATGTAGGTATCAAAAAGAAAAAACCTGCTCAATTTCCAGCAGCTTGTAAATTTGATCCACGCTTCAGTGCCTCTCTGACTTGAGCCCTTTGGAGAGCCCAGCTCTCATGAAGAGTTAAGCACCCGAAGCCTGAACAGCTTTGAAAATCTGGTCTGAGGTTACCAGATGCAATTCAGCCCTGGTCATGAAGCAAGAAGTCATTTCAGACTTGCGTTAATTCATTTGTTACTGGTAATTACTGGAAAATACTATACACAAGGAAGATGTCAGTTCGTACTTGATTGGCCAATTTCTTCTGCAGTTCTGACAGGCAGGTGTGGCCCACCACACAATGATACACAGTGCCATCAATGCTCCCTAGTAGCTGACTGGGGTTTATAAACATAAGCAAGGAATTTAGGGCAACAGCAGTCATTGAAGAGCCACATGTTGATGAACAGCACAAACACAACTCCTCCTTTTAAGCATTCAAATGCATAAAACATCATTTGTAACGATGCTTGTGCAAAAAAGCTAGTATGATCAGTCTGTTTTCCTTACAGATCTCTCTGCTTTATTAATGTGATAAAAACCTCCCCTCTGGCAGGAAAGCAGTGACATATGAACTGAGCTGACGTTCTCAGCAGTGTCCGATAGCATCAAAAAACCACTGCAATGCAGTCACGGCCAAGGCCAGGTTGGGTGGCTAAGGGGAACAAGTTTGCCCTCCACTTGCATTTCAGCATTTGAATGTATTGATCCACCAGACACAAACTATCTACTGCCCTTTTTCTGCTCCTGGCTTGAGGCAGAGAGAGCACATGCTCCACTGGCAGGAGTGGAGAAAGAGCCTCAGCTTAACCCACCATGCAGGAAGCTGTCTCCACATGAAAGGCAGAAATTCAGAGCCCAGGTTTCACATTAGGAAGCTATACACAGGTAATGTTATCATGATCCAAAACTTTCAGAGGATGCCAGATATTTGCGTGCTAGCGATAAAGCCACATCATCTCCTACCTGCTCGTGCTGGGCCTTCATGATGGCAATCTCTTTCTCCACCTCACAGATGTGGCTGGTGGCTTTGGCAACCTCAGCCCGCTCCAGGTCACGCTCTGCCAGTAGCTGTTCAATGTGCTGCTGCTTCTCCTTTAGTGCCTCCTGGAGAGCTGTGGTGCCAGAGATTTTTCGGGCATATCGAGAAGAAGTCTCTGTGAGCTGGGGAAGAGCGTTCAAAAGAGACGGGGGTAAAGCTGTGTCCTTCCTAATCTAGAGTAGCTCAAAGTCCCCTGTTAAATCTGGAATGCAGCTCACCTACTGATCATTTATTAGGCTGCACAGAGCTGCAGTTCCAGCTCTGGACTCTCCGGGCCCTACAGGCAGGGTTAACAACTCTGCAAAACATCTGGACACTGCTTACAAGCTCAATAGCTCTGCTACACTGCACTGAAAGGACCATTTCCCAAAGGACAGGATGTGGGGTGGGAATTGGGTCAGGAAAGATTATCATGTATTGTATCATCTGCCTTCTTAAATATATTTTATTGATGACCTGCACCAGTGCAGTCCCAAACAGCGAGCTCAGCTGGGAGGACTGATCTCAACTGGAGACTGGTATGGGCTAGTTGGATCCACTCCCAGTAATGGATGCTGCACCCTCGTCCCCAGCCAACATGACTGCAGGTGCTATGCAGCACACGCTATGGCAGAGTTAGAGCTTTTAATAATATTGCTGCCTGCCCTGGTGTCCGCCTTCTTGAGTACCTGCCAAAGCACAAGGCATGTGATCCAGGACAGTGTCACCCCTCCACAGTAAGACGCAGTCATTGCAGGAGCTTTTGCATACGTTCAACACAGCAGCACACTGCTACACAACCATGAAGGACAAGAAGCAATGGCAATTTTTGCAGGGATCCTGTACAAAACCTGCTCTTGACAGTGGAGCTGAGATTCACCCCATCGCAAATAGCACTTTGGGCTCTTTAACGGTCACAATTGCTCAGTGTCTGTTACGCCTCTCGTGTCCATGGAGGGAGACCTATCTGTAAGGTGGGTAACAGTATCCCACACTCCACTCCCCTCATCTCATTGATGGTGAAGGAGCAGCTGCCCCAGTGCAGCTGCTGAAACAAAACCCCAACCCTTCCACTCTGTCAAGCCGGGTCACAGTAGTAGTGGAGTGAGGCTGCACAGTCTCTGGAAAGAGCCACTTACCAGCCCGCTGCGGCTGGGCCTGCCCCCAACAGACGATGCCACCGAGCTGACGGAGCTGATGGAGGAGCTACTGGGGCTGTGGGTTAAGGCAGACACTCCCATGGCCATTCGTTTGCTCTTCTTTGCCTTGGCGGGGCTGGTTGATGGGAACCCAATCCGGATCACCTTGTGGATGGGAGCAAAGAGGCCAAACTTGGGAGGGCACTGAAAATACCTGTAATACAGAAGATGCACCAAGTCAGAAGCGGTAAGAGCATCCATCTCGCCCAAGCCTCACAGAATGGCACTGGCTAAGCAACATGCAACCCCGGCCCTCAGCTCATCTCTCGGTGCTTTGCTGCGACATTGTTTCCTGCATGCAAGAGGTTGGATTATTCTCCTTTCCTGCCACTTAGGAGTAGTGGACATCTCCATGTTTTCACTTGTGGTGCTTAAGCAGGGAAACCCAAGATAATTGCCACGCACTAGTTGCCGCACACTTGGATGAGATGCCAGGAAAGACCCATCTGGTAGCCTGGACAGCACAAAGATCCCGTACATGAACACAGCGAGAGCACAGGCACTCCTTCCTTACCGCAACAAACCAGCCTCCCCAAAACTCGCGCGTGTTCTCTACCCTGCTTTGCAAGAAAGTCACGTAGCAAAGTGTGCCGAATAAAAAGATCTGAATCACACAGCTCTGTTTAAACGTTCCTCCCAAAACAGAAGGGGAAAATGGCAGCTCCTAACTTTGAAGCTAAAAATACCATTACAGCAAACCAGCAAACTCCAGTGTGTGCCATCTCCTCTGGGTGGCAGAGAAAGAGAAACTGGTTCCCATGCAAACAAACTTAGAAAGAAAAAAAGCACAAAAAAGGGAGGATCAGATAATTACGGTGCAAGCTCTTTTCCACAACTGCAGCGAGCCCGATGATTATGTCTCTCTGGAGCCCTCTTTCAGGTTACAAATGAGCCAAAACCCACAGTGTCAAACCTTGGAAATCCCTTCAGAGCTTGGGCTGACAGGCTCAAGCCAGGGTTTATCTGTTGCTGGCCAGCTGCACTGCAGCAAGTAAAATCAGATCATCCCCAGGCATCGCATCCCCTTGTTTCAAGGGAGTAGTCACCATAGAAAACTGTCTCCATTAAGAGTTCTTTCTCAAAGGCTTCGTAGCAAGGTTAGGGGAAAATACTGAGCCATATAATAGTCTGTCTTATGTTAACATAAAAAACAGGTCCTAACGAATAAATGACACAAATCCAGCTTTGCTAGCACAAGTCCTCTCTCTCCAGATGTGAGCAGCTGCTTCCCCAATTCCCTTTTATTTTTAAGTGCTGGCAGCCACACGGCTGTATCACAGGCAGACACTGTGTTCTTGGGAGGCCAGAGAACAGCCTAATCTCCAGCCAGATGAGAAAGTGATTCATTTTCAAGCATCTGCTCAAGCCCAATTTTTTCTATAACGATCTTTAAAAACAAAAACCAAGAACAACCCTCTACAACCCAAAATCACTTAAGCCCCCTCTGCTTGCTGCCAACACAGGTTCTTGGGTTTGGAAAACCAGCCATACCGCAGGCTGACCTTGCTGTGGAACAGAGACCCAAGGAAGAAAATCCGTCTGACCTCCTGCCAGCCAGCCAAAACCCTGCACAGCATCATATTCTCAAACTGAAGTAGGCACAGGCGGACCAACAGCCCCTTCCACAGGGCTAAGCATGGACTGGTACTTGTGGCTGGGGGGCAAACACAAAAGCGAAGTACCCCAAACAACA
>NW_008795034.1:3619767-3672369 GCF_000699145.1 Aptenodytes forsteri
AAGCTGTGCTTTGAAGATCAATGGTAGTGGTAGACTTTAGCTCATGTTCACATTCCACACCACGGCAGAGGGAAAAAAAAAAAAAAAAAAATCTGCTTGAAAACCAAGAGCTGCCCTCACTGAGTGCTAAGGAGCCCTAAACCCACATTACAAAAAAAACAGGGAAGAAAAGTGGCACTGTGATGGCAGTGCAAACTGCAGGTGGGAAACAGCACAGGAAATTTTGAAATAGATAAAAAAGCCCGGCTAAGCATGGACTGGTACTTGTGGCTGTACAACAATGCCAAAGGCTAAGTCCCACAAAACCCCCCTGACAGCTCTTAGCAAGTCCAAACTTGCACTCTGATCACTCTGTGTCTGCTCATTTTCTTTTAGTCTAGACTGGAAGTGGTTGCAACTAACTTTTATAGTTCAGAAGCAGGAATTGGGTCCAGAACACTTGGCAGAAGGAAAAAAAAAAAAAAAATCTGCTTGAAAACCAAGAGCTGCCCTCACTGAGTGCTAAGGAGCCCTAAACCCACATTACAAAAAAAACAGGGAAGAAAAGTGGCACTGTGATGGCAGTGCAAACTGCAGGTGGGAAACAGCACAGGAAATTTTGAAATAGATAAAAAAACCCTTCAGTGTCCAAGGCCTGTAGCTGACATGTTTCAGACTATGCGAAAGCAAAGGCATGAGCAGTTTAGTGGGCAGACTCCCATAGGAACAGGGGCAGAGAAGGAAGAACAGTAAAATAAGCAAGTAAAGGTTAATATACTGGAGATGAGTAAGTGGAACTTGCTTGGCTTTGTGGATAAGAAAGCAAAAAAACCACACCAGCACCTCTCTAGTCTCCTATACAGACAGGAAAGCAGATGCAGCAAACCCCACCGTGTCTCAGCAGCATCCATCTGATGTACGGAGAGGGGCTCACCACAGTGATACCCTGTCCTCTCTACCACAGCCTGCAGGCAGTCTCCACCAGAGAACCACGAGCCGCTCGGGAAACCCTGGCCCTTCATCCTTCCCTTGACGCACATCCAGACCTGGATGCCCTTCCTGAACCTGCAGAAGAATCAGCGCGACCCTCCTCAAATTTCAGCTGGTTCACCACTGACTCAACTGGAGAACCCACGGCAGCAAAGATGGTGACAGTCCTTTTCTCGCTCATTTGCCCACGCGTTTGCTGTCCTACTTCCACCAGCCTTCGCTGTCTTGAGTTGGCCCTTTGGACCCGACTCTCCTGCTGTAGCAGACGGCTACTGCGGCAGCAAGCGCTGGTCTCGGGCAGCCAGGCCAAGGATGCTCACTAGATGGCAACCACCACCAAAGCAGAGAGACTCCAAAGTCCTGAGCAGTCTCTGCCCAGACTGATTCTGGCAGGACAAGCTGAGGGCAGCATCAGGAACCCCATGTGGCGGTGGCAAACATAGGGAAGACTGTCTGAGGGGTGCCTGCATGCACCGAGAGAGTTAGTTTTACTATGTTGGCTTCTCCAAAACACTGCTGTTGAAATCGGCACATACTATAAGAAAATCAGAAGGTTGGATGAAGACTCAACGGATGAACAGGGACAAATTCAGCTGCAAACCTGCAGCTGAATCCTTAGTAGACAGAGAGCCCTTCAGCTGGAGAGTCCGCATGTACCACTGTTGTATCAGCTAGTATCCATTATTGCGAGAAGATCTGCAAAATCACCTTGGATGCAAGGGGCAGGGATGCCTTACAGACTTCCCCCGATCTCCCTTGTTTAATCCAAACCTCTTAATTCACTCCCGATCCCTGCTGTGGCACTCAATTTTTCCTGCTCTTGATAAAGTGTGAAACAAAGGAGAAGCCTTGAAGACAGGGTACACACCATAGCAACCTCGGCCAAGACGTAGCAGTTTCAGAAGATAGATGACTTCCAAAAGTTGGATTTTCAAAACACAGCAACAGAGGTGTGAGGATGAGAGGCAGAGGGAGCACCTCACATCTGCCTTCCACATCTTCCACATGCAGAGAGACAATAAATACTTTCTGAGCAACCTGAAGATTAAGCTTAGAGTTGAGGGACTTGGATTCACTCCATGACTTATTCTCTATCTTCCTGGTTCTTTTCTTTTGAGAACAGGCTGGAACTCAGCCATCTGCTGCCAATCATTTACTGGTTTCTTGTCCTGACATTGAACAAGGCAATGTTTCTCTTATTTTAAATGAAAACACATGGCTGCAAGACAGAACGAGGCTGACCCAACACAAGAAACCTTTATTACAGAATCTGATACCTAACAAGGGAGGAACTCTCAGCTCCTCAGTTTCAAAGCTAAATCTCACCTCTAATGCAAGATTCCCTCAAGAAGTGCCAAGAAATCAACAGTATTTCCCACTAAAGGAACTTGTGAAGGACAAGAAATCTGTTCCACCTGTATTTGAAGCAGGGTCAAAGTTCTGCTTTATAACTCAGATTCGAACGTCCCCAAGCTCAAGATCTGAGGCTGGGGGTCATTCTCTTCTCCAATTTCCACGTGAACAGAAACAGCTTCCCAGCAAGCCTGCGAGATGCCCCTGCCTAGCTTTATAGATACTAACAAGGGCTTTTTTGAAAAGAAAATAGTAGAGGTACCTATTGATCTTACCACCTCTGACTCCATCAGCAGACAGCTGTCATACTACAGAATTACTACAAGGACAGAAAACAACCACCAATTGTTCTTTCAGTTCTCTGGAAATTTGTCCCCAGAAAGAACAACATTAAGCTGAGGAAAAAAGAGAGTCAAATCTTTATCTTCTTTAGTTCTGACAGGGTGAATTATAGCACAAGAAGCAAATTTATGAAGGGAATGTGTGGTAAAAAGCAGAGCTAATACAATCACAGAATCAATTTCTAGCAAAAACGAAATCCCACTGTAAGTTACCTTCTATCCCTACTCTCTCCTGTTTCCTGAAGCCACTCAGGTTACTTCTTTACAGACCTTATCTGATCCTGCTTTAACATGCTCCAGTGATGAGGTTTCTATTGATCTCCCCGCAAAGATATCCCAAAGCTTAAAAACCTCAAAACTGGACTCTTCCTCCCAACCCACAATGTCCAACCAAACACAGCCGCACACATCCCTGAGTCTTCCTCCCGGGTCCAAATGGCATTTGGCCCCCAGCCACCCTAGGAGGTGTGTAGAACCCTACACGCCCCGGGCTGGGTTTGAGAACGCACAGTACCTTGTACCAGCAACTGCCCCATCGTTCTTCCCCAGGGGTTCATCCAGCTCCACACCACACCACTCTCCTTTGGCAAAATCCGTCTCTCCCACGTAGCGCACAACTCCTGTCTTTGTCCCACCAACCTGTTGGAGATAAGATGCCGAGCGTTAGAGTCAGCAGCACCGGCACTGCCACAGGGGACTAAAGTTGGGACAGCTATGGAGAGAGGAGGGGGGGAAGACATCATTGGTATTTTCTGTTTCAGATCTAATGAAACCAGAACAGATAGTTTTCATATCAAGTTCTCCTAGCACTAAAGATGTCTCTTCAATAACTACAAGCAGGTTGACAAACTCCCACTTTTGGACCTGCCTGCCTGGAAGATGTCAGGACAAATACAGCGAAAACATATTTTAAGGCATCAACTAATTGCACAAAGTTACCTTGTGAGGCCATGAAGGGGTCTAAGCCCCCCAAGCACAGCTCATACCTGCCTTCTGTAAAGAACGAAGATCTGCACTAACGGGGTTTCAGTTCTGTGTTCTTTCAGCCGGCAGTTCTGAGCAATACTGGGACAGGACATCAAAGCGACAACCTCAGCCAGCTCTTCAGCTTGTCTCCACGCAGGGTTTGCTAGTACGTAACGAACAGCTCTCCCAGCAAAATTCTCAAAATAGAGGCGTTTTGTACAGAAAAAACCTCTGCTTTTACCTACACCTTCTACATCAATTCATGGCGCTAGCGTGCTGCATGGGAAAGGGTCTCATCTCACTGCTAGGCTTCCACTAGCACGGATTTTTTTCCCTCCGTGGAGAAATAAATATAAATCACACCTTTTGCTCCCGTATGTACACTCATCGTTTTCAGCGTGCTGAGTAGTCTCTAGCCAGGAATGTACGAAGCTGTGTTTTGATCGCTGCAATGACAGCGCATTTCACTGAGCAGCAGCTGCCTCTGTCTTTGCACTGGCAGCTCCTACAAGTTTGCTTAGATACTTGTGCAGAGAAGAGAAAGATGGAAGAGCAGGAGGGATCTTCTAAAGGTTTGTACTTCAAGCAAATCAGCATATGATTTAAACCTTTTTTAGCCTATCCCTGCTAAAGCCTAGGTTCAAAGAAGAAAGCTTAAAAAAATAAGTTGAAAATTAAATTTGCAGCTTTATCTTGAATGACTGGTGGTTATTAATTTTCTTAATATTAAATTTTACATAAAAGGGTATCAACAGAGTAATATTCTCCTACAGAAAACAGTAATAGTCAAATGCAGAAGTCTCCAGTTTTGTCTATTCCTGGGTAGGGATGTTACAGATTTACCAATTCTGAATCCCTAAAAATTCTGCAAATTGCTTATGCAAAGGAGAAAGCGTTTTCCCAGCCTAAAAATAACTGCACCTGAATGGACTGGAGAACACAGCTCCGAAATCTGGGTCCTACCTCAAGTCCTGGGAGGCTGCGCTGCAGCATGCAGCTTGAGCCGTCTTCTGTAATTTCTCTCACTATTCAAAGTGCTGCTTATGGAAAAACCTTTGTTGATGATGTTCTCTTTGCTATAGGAAGGAGGAAAATATTTGCCAGCAGGAAAAGTATCACAAGAAAGCTTTGTGGTCCTACATTGTGTCCAGGAGTAAAAAGATGATTCAGTTTCAGTATTAGGTACTTGGCAAGTTACAGAGTTGAACAGTTGCAGTAAAATTATTCACCTATCACTCACAGTCAAACAGCAGTCCCCTTTTTGATTTATTTGAGTTTATACAGACTTAGCCTCTTAATATTAATACAATGATTTAATGCCATTCTAATATATTTCTTTAGCTGCAAGTTGAACTCAATATAGGTGTAATTCATCTTCATGTCATTTATAGTAACTTACCATTGCTGGTAAGCTCCCTCAATTTTATTTTTATTGAGTTTTAACTACAGATATTGAGCCACATTTCCTTTACCAAGCCACATGATCCCAACCCCACAGAGCCTCATGTAAACACCTTAAAAACCTGATGAGCTCCCTCCATCAGCGTGACTCTTACCATGCTATTCTGGGCACCTACTAGAGGGCCACATTCCTCCGTCCACACAAACAGGACCGCTCAGTTACGTCCCCATAGATATTACTTATTTTGAGAAAGCTGTTTCCAAACAGGAGAGAAAAATAACTAGCCCTATTGACTTAATACACACATTATCTAATTATGCCAATACCAAAACTGCGCAGTAAGAGAGCAGGTCACATTCCTACCCGAAAGCCATACATCAGTGAAGATGCTAAGTGCAGATCAGGTCCAACGCTCCCCCAAACGGCAATGTGATTCTCTGCTTCCAAAGCAATGTATTTTATTTTCTCTTTCAAGCATTAATTATTCTGCCATCTTTTCTATGAAATACACCCTCGCCATACAGCATTTATCTTCTCCCCCAAGCCAGAGCGGACACATCTGCTCCCCAGCAGCCTGGGCTCCCCGCATCCCGACAGCGCTGGCAGTACGGTCAGAAGCCAGTATCAGGCCGTCACACTCACATGCCAGCGCTCGACCCTCTCGTTGAACTTCCCATCTTTTGGCAGGCACACAGAAACTCTTATGGATGGAGAGCCTAGAAAATTCATCCAACTCAGATGTGCAGATTTATTCATCCCTGATAACCTGCTAATGCTGCTAAAATAAATAATGCTTTTTGGAAAAATGCAGCTGGCAGGTCATATCAGCGCACAAAACAGCCTCATCAAAACAGAAGCGTTTGTTTCTATCAGACCCTTCAATAAATCAGAGGTATCACCTTGGAAGGAGGATAAAAGGCAGCTTGTGAAAGCCAGGGAGGTTAGCAATTGCACAGCATAACTCATGGTAGCTCACAGCCGCCCCTTCTGCCCATGCCTAGCTTTGATACCATGCCCCACAACCCGGGCGTGAAAGACAGCTGAGCTGGGTGGCTCCTACTGCACTAACACGACTGCCATCATCACGCTAGAGACCAGATGATTTCCATCCCACGAACATCTCAGCCTGCCATTAGCATCAGTGCCACCCTGAGCCATGAGTTTCTCTACGGAAAACTTGTCTGCATCTCTCAGCCCGGCACATTGATCAGAGCCACAACCACACCTTCAGCTTGCCGAGTGTCCAGAGTTAAGCAAAGACAAACTGGACAGGGCAACCCGTCTCTTTGCTAAAGCACGAGACAGCACAGAGTTAACAGGGCTGCCAGCGAGCTCAGCTACACCCCGGCAGTTCAGACATGCCACGGCTTTTATAGTTGACAAGTTTCGTTCAGAACTGAACAAAACTCCCAAAGCTTTTCTGAGAAGCCGTTAATAGTTACCTCACCAAAACTATTACTGAGATTATTCATGTCCAAGAGAATGGGATTTTACCAAATGTAAAATGTTACTGGTTTTAGTTGGTTTTGGAAAAAAACCACAACAACCCAAAACCAAAAAGCAGCTCAAAATAGCTCTTTCATGAAACTCCAAAAACCAGAAACAATACTGACACAGTGATATAGGATTTTTTGTTTTGGAGGGTATTTTGACTAGCATCAACGTTCCAAGTTTCTCAGCTTCAGGTAAAAACCACTTATGATTAACTTTACACAAGCTCATGGTGGTCCACCCTCTCCAGCTGGATTCAAGCAGCCTCAGAGCCACACGCCTCTGATCTCTTGGGAAGTTCAGCTCCAGACTGAAGTTCTCTGCCTCAGCTCCGATGCCTTTTTCATGCCTTTGACTAAAGACCACCTTCCTGACCTGGCCTTTCCTCAACAAAAGATCTCCAATAGTCTCAAGAGACAGTCTTGGGCTTGACCTTCACAACAAAATGAAGCCAGGAATATTTAACAGGTCTGTGTCCTAACTGGTGAGTCAGAAGAGCAACGTGCACTCATAGAAGAAGGACATCCACACGCCTTCCCTGCTACAGTATCACTGACATCATGTTTTACTATGGTTTTCTCATCAAAATGACAAAATTGGATCCAGACCAGTATCCCAGGGCTGAAAAGACAGTGATGGTAATCCTTCCAGACACTGTCTTCATCAGAGCTGCTAGCATACCATTTAAACAATTTACCAAATTAGCACCAGGCCATATCTCAATCTGGCTGCTGCAAGTCAGACTCCCTCCAACCTGCATCTTGCTCTTTTCCCCTTATGTCCTCCCTGCCCGCCCCACAGCAGTTTCTTGCTCTCAACAAGAACCTCTTAACAGCTGTCCTCAACCCAGGGCCTATGGGCAATGCATTGCTTGCAATACACTCCAGTACTGCTCAGGGAGAGACAAAAAATAAAATTCTAAGTGTCATTCAGGCCAACAGGAACCATTCCCCACCATGTCATGCACGGTTTCAGGGGTCAGCAATGGCTGTAGACGCCTGCTTGAGCATATCCCCAGGCAGAAACCACGGAGATGATGCTGTGCTGTCTGCTTAAAATTCTAATTTACTCATCTAAATTCATTTTCTCAGCTGCTTTCCAAAGCATTTCCACAAGACAGTGCTGCTGACCAGAGGGTCAAGGTGGGAACAATAAGTGCCCAAGTACAGCACGCCGACATGCCTCCTCTGCAGGGTTCCCGTGTCTCATGCTGGGTCCTGGCAGAGCTGTGAAACTCTCCTACTGCTCACCTGTGGGAAGAGAAAGGAAGGGGACAGGAGGGAAAGGGCAGACACAGGACAGTTTCTTTACTCTGAGGACCTTCAACTACTTTTAATGTGCCGCACATAAGCTTACTCTACACTGTTACTAGACGATACTAACAAGAAATTGGAGCTCACCTCTACTGGACAAGTGCTGCTTGCTCCAGTTTGAGCTGTAGCTACGGGCTGTATCCAGCGTGTAAACTGAAGCAGCCATCCTTTCCCTTAGAGGGAAAAAAAAAAAGGGTTTTCTTCCTCCCCTACGCTCATCCACCCAGACAAAGAGCCTATTTCCACCCAAGCTGAGAGAGGTAGAAGCTGTGTTTTCCCACCACACATAATTTAGCTCTTCCAAGCATTGATGGCAGAAGATTATTGTACAAGACTTGATTTACAGAGGGTGCTTTTCGCAGCAGCATGGGAGTGTGAAATATCATGAAATAATGATCTGTAAGTACAAAGGGGTAAATGCACGTACCTATGGGAAATGCATGCCATCACTTACTGGGGCTGTGTCCCAGCTGACAGCCAGGGACAGCGTTCAGCAAGCTAGGGGTAAGGTGGAGATCTGGCTTGTGGTCAGGTTTGTCTGTAAATACTACTTACTTCAGGTGGCATCCGACCATCAGCAGTTTCATCTGACCAGATAATCACTATGGTGTCTGTGAATGCCAGAACTGGCTTTTAGGGTGAGGGGAAAAAGAGCTAGCCAGGAATTACAAGACAGTCGTCCCTATGTGAAGTTACAGGAATTTTTATAGTTTCTTTTAATTCAACCACTTATCTTTGTGCCTTCCCATCCCCACAGCACAAGTCAGCGTTGCACAGGGACGGGTCTGACAGCACTGCTGATGCAAGACATTTGCGCACATTTATCTTCCAGGCACCAGTGAGAAAATAATGTCCTAGGGATGTGGTGTAAGAGGAAAGCCTAGAATTACAGCATCCCCTCCTGAGGCTGTCTCTGGCACAAAAGTCCGCCCACGTTAATAATACAGTTTGCCCCACCACAGGCCGCTTACAACTCCTATTTAATGACAGATACTGCACACAGAAGACAAGGATTGGCCAATGCATCAGCCCAAATGAATGGTTAGGAGGGTGTGTGCGTGCACAAAAAACCTGAAAGGGTTAATGTGACAGCAGGGCAGGGCGGTTGCTTTGGGCTATTTATTTCCTCTTAGTTTCACTGCAGTGACAGGGAACACTTGCTCCTGTGACAACAGTAGTCACACTGTATTTCACACCACACAAGGGCAACAATCTCATATGGCGAGGAAAGAGCTTGGACTAGGAGACCTAGATGTTTCCCTGTCTCTTGAATCCTGCAAACAGCTGGAAGACTGCACTTCCCACTGCCTGTCAAACCTCCATAGGGACAGAGATCCATCATTCCCAAGCTCCCGTGCAAGGTCTTGGGCTCTGCCGTACTGCTACGCTCTCCAGTCATGACACAGCAATTGCTGGTCTCCTTACGGACCGAGCGGAAAGCAGGCAATGACAGACTAAAATCACCTTCCCTGAAAATACTACCTTGGTAGAACTACAGAATAGGATCCTTCTTTCTTTACTGCCTGATTTGCAATAAGGAAATAAGTCTTGTGATTGTCCTTCTGTAAAGCCCATACAGGAGCATTGCTGCACCTCTAAGACCGCAGCAAACTGGGAGAGCTCTGACGGTTAACCAGGAAAATAAAGAGCACGAATCCTTCCTTCATAACACCTCATGTGCCTTTGCAGCAGCAAGGCTTGTCTCAGGCACTGAAATAGCTCAAAGCGAGCTGGCAGCAGAGCAAGTAGTTGTCTCTGCCCAAGGAGAAGAGCTTAGGCTGCAATTCTCGCTGGAGAGCTTCTAATGGGAATGATTTTTCACTCAGGTGGCTAAAGGCTTTCTTGCAGCTTCAGGCTGGCAGAGCAGGGTTGTGGCAGGGGCGTGCAGGGGGGATGCTAAAGAAAAGGACGTGATTAGTTTATTCATGAGAATTTTCTGTCATTTGCCAGTAGCCAGAGGTTGCAACACACCGCAGGCCAGAAACACTTTGCAGCGTGCAGAGGAGAAAATGATTAAAGTCACACGCTCGGGGGGAGCCCAGAGTCTATTTCCAGCAGCCTAACCAGCCCACCGCGGCAGTCCTGCCTGTCCATCAGCCAAGGCGCCGCTCCATCGTAATCTCCCTGCTAGTGCTGCTTCTGCTATTCCAGCATCTCTTCTGGTGTTGGCCACCTACAAGTTCTAGCAAAATCACAAACCTAGAATCCATCTGAAGGGTATCTGGGACAACACCCCACAGCAACAGAGTCAATCAGCCACTGGGATAGAACCTGGCCCTTACATAGTCTTGTTTATTACTACATTTCAGTACTGAAGAGTACAAACCCCGTTAGCAGACAGAAGGGTGGCTAAAGGGCAGAATACCTCTATGAAGAGGATTTTTATTATTATTTTTTATTTAGACTGACACAGAGAACAGCCACCTCCTTCCCACCCTTAAGAAAGCAACTACATTTAATGTGGAATGAGTTCAGCTGCCCATAAAGCCTCCCCCCCAAAGCATGTAAAATACATTTTCTTAGGCAAAAAACACAGCAGAGATTCCTCCCAAGCAGAAAATGCTCAACTGTTCCATTGCTTTATTTCCATCCCTTCTTTCCCTGGAGGAAGGCAAGAAGCCAGCCGCATGTTAACAGCGGCACTCCAGCAACTATCATACTTTGGGAAGCTCCATTCTTATTAAAGCAAAGGTTAATTGTTCCACATTCATTTGCCAGACTTCAAGAGATGAATTCTACAATATTAGGGTGGGTTTTTCATCTCTTCAGTGCAATTTTTGCATCTCTGGGAAAAAGTCTGAGTTAGAAAGTGCCAAAGGCAAATATTATCTAGTTCTTCTAATGGAAAGCTTCTAATGGAAAGCTAAAAGTCACTTTTCACAACTGCGACAAGAGTCAGAAAGGGTCTCAGAACAAAGTCATTGAAAAGCAAAAATGTCTTCAAGCTATAATGGACTTTAATGAAGTTAAAGAAAACCACTAGCAGGAAACGACCAGCACGCAGAGCAGCCAGGTGTCAGTCTTACAGACCTGGAAGGGACCCCTGCAACCTTGTGCTCCATCCACTGAGCAATCACAGAAAACACATGTCCTCCCTCACTTGAAGGGCCTTTGGTGGATCCCATCTGCCTAAAAGCCATTCTCAAATAAAAAGATAATCTTTCAGAAAAGCACAGACTAAGAGCAATAAAGACAACTAAAACAGTACCAATCCATAGAAGACAAGAGCAAAGATTTACTCAGGGAATTGGAGGCAACTCGGGTTAACCCTGAATTACTGCTTGCGTATTCAAACACCAAACATGATTAGCTGACATCTCCATTACTAAAAAAAGCCATCTGCCAAACCAAGCACATGTTACTGAACCATAACAGCAAATTATTTCTTCTTCTTGTCATTATCTGTTCTTTTCCTGGACCTCTACTACTGCATGCAAACAATTCCTCATTTTTCTGTAAGCTGAGCATTCCTGCTAGAGCCAGTGAGATGCTGAGCTCATTCCAGATTTGCTCTTTTGGAGCTACTGATTACACTAACAAATCATAGCACAAATTTTATCTTATAACATCTGGGGTGGATAAATTAGCAGGCAGGGAGGGAGGGCTTTTAAGGATGCACCTTCATTAAAAACAAACAAAAAGCCCCAACCAAAACCACCCCCAAACCCCCAAAAAACAACTCAACAGAAGCCAAGGGGAGAGATGCTAACAGTTTATATTGCATGGGTATGCCGAAATCTCAATCTGCGTGGGCCATGCTGTGGTAAGTGGAGTATTAAGCAGACAGACCCTGCCTCGGTGAGCTCACAGTCAGGAGAAGAGAGGGGTTAAACAATTAAGTCTGGAGAATGCTATTCCATTGCCTGGCTGGTTCAGAAAGAACAGAGCCAAGTTTACCCTAGATTTTATATTTTCCAGTTTACCTTCTACGACTGCTGCTCCTAAAATGGAAAGTTCTCACCTGAGCACTCTCCCCACTCCCTGCAACAGGTAAAGGAGAAAATGGGGAGCAAACAAATAAACTGATCGAAGGAGGACGGATTCCCCAGGTTCATTTTTCCCCATGTGTGGCTGCTTTAACACACCAACATGAAGCATCAGCGCGTGTGTAAACAGAGAACGTCTCTGCCACCTTTCCCTGCCCACCCCTGCCCCCGGGACCAGCAGGGACAGCAGCAGCTTTGCTGACAGCAGGGATGGGGAGGGAAGAGAGGCAGACTCTGGTGAAGTCGGGAAGAAGACAGACAAGCGACAAACCCTTGAGCAGCTGTCAGCTCCTGCTGTGATACAGAACGCAGTGCGCATTTTGGGGAAAATTTGAGAATATAAAACTTTCTCACCTTTACAGCTAGGTCTACAAGCCCACATGTTCACACTAGATTTACTAAGTGTCATATTCAGAGGGCACAAGCAGAACCCACCTTCACTTTTCCTCCTCCGAAAATGAACCAACTTTAAATTGTTTATATTTTATTTAAATAAAATGAAAACTCTTGGACAGCCCAACAGCATTTTGGTCTGCAAGCGCACTGCTAGCTTTGAAAGTGTATTTGTAATGCCAGAGATGCCTGATGTTTGGACACAACAGATCCTGAAATCCTCAGAGCAGATTGTGCCACGTGAAGGTCTGACTCAGAAGACACGTGTGGTCTGTCACAGCTGCTCGGTGCTCCCCAGCCACCTAGGGCTGCTCTAACGTGGCCCAGCTGCCCAGGGTCCCCGTGGGGCTGCAGAGGGCAAAGGAATCAACTCCATCAGCTTGAACCACAGCCTGCCCAGGGTTGCTGCTATCACCAGCAGAAAAACCCACTCTCCGAGACCACAGAGGACATTTGAGTGCCTCTGACACCCCCCTGCACATGCTCCTGATTCACATCAGCTGTGGAGCCAAGTTCTACCAATCCCCTGTTATTAACCAGACGGCAAGTCTGTCTACACTTCCCTGCTACCACTGTTGGTATTGGAACCAGGTGCCCCAAAAAGGAAACACTACATAGCTAACTTTAAATGAGAGCCAGATTGCCCAGGATGCACAAAGACTAACCCTCTGCAACCTGTCGTCGCTGTCGGTCAGAGTCACCTTTATCTTTTAGATCCAGGGATATTACTGGGGATACAGTTGCAACAGATCTGTGCTCAAATGCTTGGCTCTTCCAATATTTGATAGCACAGTATGTATCATACAAACTAAACTCCATGCTTTGGTATCTTTCTTGTCCTTCTCCACCTCCACTGAAAGCGCTACTCCTTTGCTAGGACACAAATGGTGACAAGCTTGATGGCAAACTTCCAGTAAGCCATTCTTAGCGCAAGTGTGGCATTTTAGCTTCAAGTCATCAGGTACTCTATTCCAGATAATGAAAACAACAACAAAAATCAGATGTGGAGAACCCATCCATCAGTACAGTGATCTCTCCTTAAGTCCTGCCCTTTTATAAAAATAATTGCAAGTTCCTTTCTGTACGGGAAAGGAGTTAGTGTCATATCCAACATATAAAAGCTGAAGCACCAGAAGGGGAGTGACCAGCTAGGAGAGATTCTTGCAAATACTTGCAGAGTATGTACAACTACATGCAACAAGACACTCTGTTGCAAATTCCTCGAAAGCCCCAATACACACCATTACGGAGAGGATCACTGGATTAGAAAATAATAATCAATGATTTTTCTTTTATTTCTCTCTCATGTTTGAGTTGCTCTCTCTGACCTCATTCTACTGCTCAGAACTTGTCCAATACAAGAAACGCTCTGCAATATGTTGTCTTGCATCAACGTGAAAGAGAGACATGTCCAGAAGACATAGCATCCCAAATAACAGTGAATGCAGAAGTTCGATGCCTGCTTGGTCCAGGCATCCCCCTTCCAAGACCATGCTCTGTCCCACACCTCACCACCAACTCTGTCCTCCTTTTGCCTTGTCCTGAACCTGACCAGGAACACTTAGGGAGGGGACAAATTCTTGTCCTTTGCCTTTCTAGGGGGACCCCGCAATCAACTCACCAGCACACGATCTCCAAGCCGTAAGTCCTTCTCCCCTTTTTTCACAGACCCACTGTCCGAGAGGTTAGATCCAGACTCGTTGCCCGTCTTCATGGCGCTGTTCAGGACGCTCTCCCGCAGGGGGATGACGCGAGTGGAGAGAGGTGGCGTGGCCGTCCCCGAGTGCAGTGACAAGTTCTGAGCCGTCAGGGAGTCCACGGAGGGGGCGTCGCTCCCCGAGCCCTCGGCCACCGGCTGCCGCGTCAGCTTGGACGGTCGCGTAAAAATCCCCTGCAGCGGCTGGCATTCAAAGTAACGTACTCCACCGACAGAGCCGTCATTCTTACCCACCGGGTCATCCAGAACGACCCCTGCCCACTGGCCCGGAGCAAATTGCGTCTCCCCAAGATACTGGATCACACCTGGCTTCACTCCATTTACCCAGACACGTTCGCCCACCACAAAGTCTCCCAGGAAATCATCGCCCACCTCGGCAACCTTTGAACCCGACTTCTCGGCGCTGGCGGTGGGGGGGGGGGCCGGGCGGGGTGTACCCTGCTTGTGTAAAGGTGAGCCTGTGAATCAAGGGAAAAGAGGTTTTGGTATGAGGAGAAATCCTAAAAGGCAGCCAAAACACCAGGAAAGGGCATTTACAAAAAGGAAACATCTGGGACCACGACTTAGGTCGCAGGTTTACACTAGGTGAAGGTTAAAACCTGAGCGACCCCGTTACTTACACATCTTCCTCGGCAGGAAAGCAATCTGCACAGAAATCCCCACACGCTGCCCAGTTTCTGCAGGTCTCGCACACAACATAAAAGAACCGACCCCATGTCTTCATCCCCCTTTACAATGCCCACTTACCCCCAGTCCCGTCACAGCACCGAGGGGAAGTTTACGTGGCAGCACTAATGGGAATAAGCTCAAAAAGACAGGAGTAGTGGTAAATGCTTAAGGATCAAAAGGAGACCAATGAACTGCTGCGTTGAAGAAAGATGCCAAAGTCATCCTTTCATCAAAGAAAAAAAAAGAAAAAAAAAAAAGAAAGGAGTGAGGTACTGACGTTTTAGTACCTGGCGCCATGAGAACTCCACGTGTCTGGATACAGCAAACAGTTAGTCCAAGCATTGAGAGTCCCACCAAGGGCATTAATAGCTCCTGTGGGACCACGCAGCTGCCTTTGCAAATTACTCAGTTTTCCCAGCTGCTGCTATGCCCTTTGCTGGAGCAGAACCCAGCAGCGAGCAGACACCTGGGGTATGTTCAATATAAACAGCGTATCTATAAACAGGAAGCATCTACAACCCCCTGCACGCACAGCCTTCCCAGGGCTGACGCGCCATGCACTGAACTCAATAAAACCTGCAATAAAGAATGCTCTTATTCTGGCATCAGCCCGTCAAGCCGAAGCCAGACCTCCAGCAATGCTTCGCTGCGCTGGGAGAAGGAAAACTGCAGGTGATGCTGGAAATTCACTGTCCCGCTCACTCTCTCCAGCATATCCAGGACTGGCCAAATGTGACTGGCGTCTGAAGGGCAACAAAGACAACGCGAGCAAACGAGTAAGCAGTGACCCCACTCTTGCTGACCCCAGCGTCAAACTCTATCGCAAACTTTGGGCTTTCAGCCTAGGCCCCAGGGGAACGAAAGAAAAGGGCATATGGACTTCATTAAAACACTCTGAAGGCTAAAGGAGGAGGTTAAGTAAAGCCCTAAAAGAAACCACACAAGAGAATGAGGAAATAAGCTTGCAAAATAAGATCCAGCAAGTCATATACCATGGACCTTCAGTCATCCTCAGCTCTTGGTAGCACTGAGGTCCCAAACGTGCTTCTCCCCCACAGCTGATGTAGGGGGTGTGTGCATGAGACTTGGTCCCACACATCCTGTACTCAATGAAAGCTTCCTGAACTCTTCAGCCAAACTTTAAGCTGAAATTTCTGAGTGCCACCCACCAGAAAAGCCTAAAGCACACCCAGGAAGAAGTTTTCATTTGCTACCAGATAAGGCTGGCAGAGAAAGTCTAAGCAGCTGCAAAGACAAGTCAAATTGAGTGCTTATCTGAAATGAACTGTGAAACTTGTTCAGCCTCAGCCATCACTACTGCTCAGTCTGCACCATTTCTACAGCTCTTTCAGAAGTAATGAGCCTGACAGATCAGGCTCAGCTCCTAGAAGGCCTGAAGAACACAAAAGCTCTCAAACCAAGATACTTCAAAGCTTTGCTAAAGGTCTAATGTCAGGGGAAAGAAAAGAGCACCAGTGCTTCAGTGCTAGTATAAAGAACCTACAGTTTCTGCTAAACCAGCTGCATTAAGAGGGATTAATATTAACACTTCGGTTCTCATTAGACTCCAGAGTCAACACTCTTGACAAATCTCTATGGCACAATTGCACCAGTTTGTTTGTGGCTCCTGGAAGACAGCAGTACCTCTGCCTGGTCTGAGCCTGATCTGAACTAGGACAGAGCAGCAGTTAAGGAATGATCATACAAACTCCTCTTATGAACAGAACCACCTCCAACCTGCTCACTCGGCTGGCAGGCTGGAGCCGGAACAACTCCTGAGAAAGTTAGCTAAACAGGGGGCATGCACAGCACAACACACGGGGCATGTTCAAGAGGCCCATCCTGTGATGGGCACAGTAAGGGCAGTAACATAAATACTGTTCCCAACTGAAAAGGTTAGCAGCAACCGAGCCCGCAGCGCTCCCAGCAAAGCTCAGCCAGCTCCCCGGGAGAAAGGGATGCGCTGTAGTTCCTGAGTTTCCTTCTCTTGGCATTTGGGCCCTGCTCTGAAAGCTTCTTCAACCTCACGTGTTCTTCATTGACTAATTTTTTTTCTTTTTTTTTGGCAAATGCCTGACTTTCAAGCTTGCGTTACTCTCAATCTTGTAAAAGATAGCACCTCAAAAGGAGCTCCATTAGGTGTACGGCATTACATCCGTGAACCAGTTTCACCTTAAAAACTGAAAAACAAAAGACTATAAGGATGCTTAGAGCTTTTGATCTTTACAAAAGAAAGACTTCAAATAAAAAGGGGGGGGAGGAAGTGGCTCCATCCACGTGAACCATAAAGACAACCATAAGCAGAAAATAAGGCCACCATTTTCATTTCAATGCTTAATAGCACAAGACAGTAAAGTAGTCAGATTAGGAACCAACAAGTTACATTTTAAAAAGAGTCTTTCAGTTTGATAACCAGAGATGGCTACGGGGGTTTATCACCAACAGCGTCTGTGATATGTATCTCTCCCCTTTCATGGGTATGAGAAAAAAAATAAATTAGAAACACAACTTACATCCTGGTTTCATGCTCGGCAGAGTGCCATAACACACAGATCTCGTGCCGCTGACATGTTTGTGACAGACATATGCAATGTGCCAAGCAGAATAGCTGAATTCAACTCTACTGTACAGGGAACTATAAGCACAGAAATTTGGGGGGGGGCTCTGCATCTGTATTCACGAAAGATCAAAGATGTTTTTCTAGTCCTACTGGAGCCTGAGTTTCAGCACGCTAGCAGTCTTTATTAGGGCTGTTAGTTAACAATCAAGATACAGGTTACATTAGCACCCTCAAACACCTTTGCAACGTGGCTGGGAGCAGCAAACCCTTCAGCAGTGAAGCTCAAGCAAAGACAGGCAGGAAGGCTGCCCGAGGCTGAACGAACAACGCAGCAGGATTTAAAACCACGGCTAGACTCACCGTATTTCACTGCAAGAGCAAACACCTTCAAAAACTGACTTGGACTAGAAAAAAAAAAAAAAGAACAGTTCATTGGACTCTTGGTGTAACATTGTGTTCCCCATAGAGCCAAAATCTTAGTGGGACTTTATACACTGCGTTCATTTTAGGTGCCTGTCTGACAGACAGGGCTGCCAAACTACAGTAGTTATACCATCTCAGGAAACAGTCTAATTACAGGCTCCCAAGCAGAGCAGTGCATCAGAAGCATTATTATTCTTTAACATGAGGGGAATGATTCAAAAAGATAGGATTTAAGCGAGGAAGAAGGTTCAACTTCATTATGGCCATGCTGTAGAATCTTAGTATTTTACATGATCTTCATTACCCACATATAAAATAATAACTAAGGCACCAATTTTCCTACTGTGCAGCTAACAGGCTTTTGTGCACTTCTTTCAGAGAAGCCAAGAGTCATTATGATCAAGCTAAACCCATTCGTCTTGGCTTCAGGTCTGATGGACCCATTAACTAGATGGCCAGACAACATCCAGAGTAGTCTGAGTAGACTAAGCTCTGATCCTCCCAGGTAGGCATCTAGTCACCAGCCCTTCAGAAGGCAAAAGGTAGCAACGAGCAACTTGTCTTCAATCCCATGAGTATCTTAGAATAGCCCAAAACAGACATCAGCTGACGGCACTGCTCTCCAAGACCTGACATCTGGAGTTACCCGCTCTCCAAGCAGCTCTTACAGCTTAGGGGAAAGCCACCCAAGTGCCCAGAATTCCTGAGCTTTCTCCAGCCTACAGGCACCTAAAGAGCTGGTCTATGCCTGTGTCGTTTGGATTTGCTGTTTATGGAGAAGAAAAATCTTCTTATTCTAGTCAGACTCCCCAGTTAAACACCAACAAGTTCCAAGAAACTTGCTAACAGCAAAGTGAGGGTACGGATCTCACGTACAAAGTTGAGAACACAAGAGAAACAAACCCAACAAAATGCAGACTGATTACTTCCTACTCCAACCCTGCCGTTATCTGGTGGTGCCGATCAAGAAGCCACAGGAACTCTTTGAATGTCACTATCAGGCATCTAACTCAGCAGCTCACCTGGAAGCCAGCGATGGGGAAAGCTCTTCCCTTCTCGGTCCAGGAGGATCTCCCTCTGCTGCTCTGTCCAATACAAACCTCGCTTGCTAGACAGGACTGCAACAGCAGCTCCTCCCTCCCTCCCTCCCTCTCCCTGGGACCAGGTTCCAAGACACAACAAGCAGTAAGCAGGATCTCTTCCACTTGGGCTTTCCAACTTTACAACCCTATTGTGTTCGTTAGCCAGCTCATTCTTTTCGGTTTAAATGGTCTTCCTGTAGGTCACAGCTTTCAGGGCTGAACAACAACTTATAAATCAAAGTCATACACAGCATCCGCTAAATGCACATCTTATCCAGCTTTAAATCTCTATTTTCCCTTTAGCTTTCGTAAAGCCCACGCGTGACGCATTAATAATAACCACGGCAGACCTGGTGCTTAGGGCCCTTTTTGCAAACTCATCCCACCAGTTTTAGGGGCCCACAGTGACAGGGTACCCCACACTGACTTCAATACTTAGGAGCCAAACAAACTCCTACCAGCCAAGAGCTGGAGAGGTTAAAGGTTTTAACCGAAGCTTCAGCCTGTTCACATGGCTCTCGTTACCGTGTCAATGAAAGCCATGTGTCCAAAATCCCTGGAAGTGCAAGGACTTCTGCAAAGAGGGGATGGACTCTTCCAGCTCTCAGAAACGTCTGCTGTAGGAAGGGGTAAAGAGCCAGCTTCGTACAGTACAGGAGCAAGAAACCCCCCTTCAAGTAAGCTCTGAAAGTTGAAGCAGGAGGAACAGAGCACTTGCTCTGCAGCATCAGCAGGAATAACCTTCTTTGCAGGATCCCCGATGAGATGCTCAGCCTCGTGCTACGTTTAAGGGCTATCCACATCCAGCGAAACCATGCATCCCCTCACTCCCTCCACAGCTTTCGACCTCCCACAGCACTTCAGTTGCTCATGTCTTATCACCAGGCAATTGAAACAAAGGGGAAAGGAAACTTGTTTCTAAAGGGGAGGAGGGAGAGGAAGAGAAAAATAGTTTAGCATGAGAAGCGGTGCATAGTGAGCGTTGCCCATGTATTTCCTACTCCCTGCAGAACCCTTTTGTAATCTTACTGCTCCCGAGACACATGCCAGGCACCCCAATTGCCAAAGGAATCAGAAATGCAACAGCCTGTTGTGTTGCCATGGGAATCAGGAGACAGGCAGTTGATTGATAAAATGGAGGCACATTAGATTTAAAAGAAAGGGAAAAAAAAAAAAAAAGAAAAAAGAGATAAACCAGAGTAGCATCTCATGCCAGGAAGAGAGGGAGAAATGAGAAAACACATGATATTTACAAAAGAGCTTTACAGTGCCCCTAGGAGAGGTCTTTTTCCTTCTCCATTTTAATTTTCAGAGGTTTTTACCCTCAAATCCCACCACATCACAAGACAGCCTGACATGCAGCACTGAATTGCCTGTCCACTCCCGGGCTGCATTCACTCTCCATGGCAATCAATAAGCTTCTCATCCACTAGCCAGCAAGAAAAGCTGTACCAGCCTGGCAGAAGTGTCACTGTCACAAGACCTGAAGACACTACATCCTCATCTCACTGGCCCGTGCTACAGATGTCACTAACCTGTGACAGGGCAGCAGGCCTTGCAGCTCGTGAGCATCTCTCAACGTGCAGCCCTGCGACCAAGCAAACTAGTAAAAAAAAAAAAAAAAAACAAAAACAAAAAAACCAACTTTGGTACCAGCTCTGCTCCCTCCCAGCCTGGGCAGCGCTTCAGGACAGTCCCGTGACCAGGGGACCGTAATGCCCATTTGAAGCCAAGACAGTTTTTGTCAGCTGGAAAACCCTACTGCTGGTCACAGGGGTGCCAGCTAAAAACAGTAATGTATGTTTTTACTGCCACAAGGATTAGGTAAGAGCCTAAGAGGCATTAGAGCAGCCTGGCTCGCTGCTTGGTTCAACGCCCAGGTGATGACGTGGGGATGTGGTCTCAGCTGGGACATCAGACACTGCCCCTGTTCAAGCTGCAGCCTGATACTCAGGGCACCAAACATTTGTGGTGGACGATACTTTCCCATTCAACGAACCACCACCCTCCACTACGAGCTGGAGGTGTAGAATAGCAGCGTGTTGTCTTTACAACCTAGTACCTATCACCTCCTGGCTCTGTGTTTTTTACCCATTGCTTTTACATTGCAATTACTGTAAGCCTCTCTGGGTCTGCAATGCCATTTCATCTCCAAGCATAACATTACAGAAATTCACTAACCAATGGAGAGCAGAGCTGATTAGAGCTTCCCCTGCAGAGAAGGGAACGAAGAAGGACAGTCTAGAGCATCTATTGTCAAAGACTCAAGCCTCAGTCCCTATCGACTACAGTAGCTGGTCTACCAGGCAAGAGACAAGGAGGTACAACCTGCTGCACTCTCCCTGCGCAGGCAGGGAGACAGGGCTTCACTCGGCAGCGTCAGCAGCAGCCACGCAGGCTGATGGGGTCTCCCACGGGAGAAGGGCTGGCTGCCTGTTGCCTTCACAGCGCTCGGTGATGGTGAGGCCTTGCCACATGTAATTTCTAGGTTCCCACACAGGGATTGGAGCTTCTCAAAGCAGCTTGGCCTACATAAACATGACATTGTTGGCAATCAAGTGAAAGCCAGCCTACTCTGCCGTACCCAAATTCAAATTATCAAGCACAGCAACGAAGCAGCTGTTTTCTGCAAGATTTATTGCAGCTCTTTCAAGCTGCAGGATAAGGCAGAAATAGAGAGGGAAGAGGTGACTGCGAGAAAGCAATGCTTTGCAGGCGATAGCCGAATGCCTGGCAGCACATTGTGGGAGGAAGCAGCCCGAGAGATTTATGGCTGACTTGGAAACAACGACTGAAAGCTCTGCAAGTTCAAAGCTGAAAAGTTGGGGCTGTAATCTGGCACAGAGACGAGCTCTGCATCTGGCACCCTGGAAATCTATCGCCCCTGCTGCTCCCTGGAATAACCCTCATGGCGTGGATATTAAGATCCGATACAACTTCAGCATCACTGGCTCTAGCTCCTTTGAAGAGAGGAGACATACCTAGAAAGAAACCTGCGATGAGGAGGACGGAAAAGAGGAAAATAAGAAAGTGAATGAGAATTATGAATGAGCAAGCAAAATCGAATGAGAACCACTGCAAAGTTGCTTTGCACTGAATGCAAGGAGATGCCCATTGAGGCAGATATTTGTCTTCACAAGGGCAGCTGGGAAGGGCACTGAACCTCAAACAGACGTACTGAACAAAGGCTTTCTTATAAAGGTCTCATTCAAGAGGCTGACTGGTACGAAATCTGCTCTGCCACAGGCAAGACGGGCATTCTTGGTGCCCGCTGGAGACGGGAGGGATGGAGGACCCTGGGGTTTACCAGCTATGCTAGATCAGATCCAGTATAATTCTTAAAAGAAACAAACAGCAAAGATACATATGTTATGTGTGAGGATTTTAACTTTTTCAAATAAACAATGGTATTCAACAAAATATGCAAAGCAGATAGGTTTTGGCAGCACAGGGCACTAGGGAGGCAAGTGACTAGTAGAAAATGCACATGGTTTCTTTCACTGAGGGATAATTAACTTGCAGCATATGGATGGATCTATTCATCTCAAGATTACAGTCTTAATTTTTACATAATTATTATTTTTAAAAACATATATTCTTTCAACATTCATGTTTCAATATGCTATTCAACATTTTCCAGTCTGAAAACAGGGCCCATCTATGACACCTCTGGAGCAGCACCCTGTTTTCCCAGAAAATAACAAAAACAAAAATCCCGCAATTTTAAGGGTGTTTCAGGTTTGACAAAAAGAACAGAGTACCCATGCCTTCCTCCCCAGCTTGTGCCACCCCCCACCTCTAGAAATAAGTCACAGACACATTTGAAAAACTAGGACTATGCTAAAGTAACGCCTGGTGTATTGCAGAATAATACAGGCTTCATTCTTCCGTGAATAAATAATAAAATTACTTCAACTAGAGAATATTCCACTTGGAAACATTATTCACTTTATTCACCATAGCTTATTCTAACTAGAGGATATAGTTTTCCATTTAAACAAGCCCTTAGCTGTAAAGATTCAGTAAGTCCTGTCCCCCAGCCCCATATCCAAACTGGGTTACCTTGCCCAGAGCACTGCAACTACTAAAAGACTTCAGGACAGACAGGAGCGTTAGAAAGCAACCCCGGGGTAGCCCAGTACGGTGGTAACCCACGAGACAGCCCTGAGGGCAAGAATGCCAACTGGGGGAGATACACTTACAGGGACGGCTCCTACCCCGCACGGTGAGCTTCCTTCCAGCAGCCCAAGCGATGCACCGCGTAACGCAACCTCCCCTTGAATCACCAGTATGCACTCACACGCGTCTCCGGCTCTCCAGTTGCATAGCTGTAGTCACACCATATGTTCGGCTTCTTTATAAATTTAGCACAAAGCTAACTTCTTAGAGTCTTTTCTTTTCAAAGAAGCACGGAAAAGCTTGGGAACGAGCTCAGTCTAAACCCGCCATGTCTGCAAACCCCGGCACATACACATGTGCACAGTTGTCCGTGGTTTCTTAGGCTGTGGGAATTTGTAAGGCACAAGCATGGTTACGGGGCTGTATTACGGAAGTGAAGACAGCTGCTCTCAGTGAGCTGATCCGATGACAAAAAGAAAGAAAAGGAGGCAGACACAGGTCTTTAATGAGACATTTATAAACGATTTCCCAGGCAGAGCACTGGCACTAGCACAGAGAGAGGAGCAGTCTCAGGACGCCTTCTGAACTGGAGAAATTTATCTTGAGTACCAAACATTGTAAAGCGCAGCCAAGCAAAGCATAGTGCTTTCTCTCCACCAGAAAAGCAATCAAGCAGCAGGGTTTTGAAATTTCACAGCCTTTTTAACTGTTGGATTTTTGCTCAGGCACCATTCCCACATACAAACCCACTTGCGGATGGACTCTGGTGCCATTCCTAACCAGCTACGACACTAACTGAAAAAGATGAGCAGCCAAGCAGTACATTGCTCAAGCAGGTGCACACAGAAAGGCCATTGACTTATTCACTCAGAAATGATGGAGTTAGCTCACTACCGATAAAATGTAGAAGAGACGGTACCAAAGAATAGCCTGGCTTGGTCCTTCAAGAGAGTAATTGCTACTTTATGATCAGACCAGAGCCAGACCACGGGACCTGCAGCTCCAAGAACAACAGTCTGTACAGGGAACGTGACGCAGGAGAAGTTGATGTGTGTGCGTAGCTCAGGATATTTATTCACGGGACATAACCTGAGCAGCCATGCACAAGCAGAGTGGCTGTACCTCTAACAATCCAGGGGAAAGGAAGGTTAAGTGACCAGGAGAGAGCCTAGTTCGACTCTAATTTTGCACAGACTGCTTTTGGGCACAGTACTTACCCCAGCTACATAACAAGCATTATAACCCTCTCTTACAGCACTCAGATGTTCCGGTTACCCCATTCAAGTCAGATTAGCTCTGCTGTAGCCCAGCATTTTGCCTGGCGTGACAGCTGATGAGCCATGCCACTCATGCCACAGTAAGTGCTCTGCCAGCACCTGGGAGGTGTGAAGGGCTAGACATGTAGCAATAGACCACATCGGTAAGATCTTCCCTACTCTTTCTCTCTTAACTGTAACAACTTCTCATTTCTACCTGCTGAACCTCAGAAACATTTCCTAGGTACAAGCACAAGCTTTTCTCCAAGTTTCTGATATTACTTTGCTCTGCTTCCCTCTGGCAGGAGTTGGGCTAATCCTCACAGTGATTGCTCTTTGCCAGAGCTCTCAGCCTGCAGCCGTACTTTCTCATGACCTGTCTGCAGCTAGTCTTGGGGGAAGAGTACAAAAATGTAGCACCTGACATGTAATAACAAAGGAGGATATGTGGTTAGCTCCTTATCAGCATGCTGAAAGGCTTGTTTTCAGCATAACCAGCTATCCTGGAAGACAGCAGAGAGTTAAGCCACTGTTAATTAAGCCACTGGGATGGTACTAGCAGAAAGGCAAGCACCATGCTTTCTATCTTGTATGCAGGTTTTTTCCCTTCTCAGTAGAAACATGACAGCGATACAATTATACCAACCCTCCGAATCATCCATCCGACTTGCCTGAAAGAGAGACGCTTTAGGGGCCATCTGCAGCACCCCCAGGATCCCAGGGGAACTGTAGGGGAGGTGAAGACCAACATCTCTTAATTGCCAAACAAACTTGCGCACAACCCTAGGGCTGCACTGCGCTGAAACACAGCTTTGATTCATTACTTCATCAGCCATTTATTTTTGCAGCCATACATCCACGAGCAGATCGCGCAGACTATACATCTCCTGCGAAGGTCACACAACAGACTGATTGTACACAGATCCATGCTATGCAGAATGCAGAGTTTGTTGGGCTGTTTTTGTTTTGCCTAATCTAATAAAAAGATATTTGAGAGCAGATTAACACTGAGTCATCTACTTTATTCAAATATCTGGCTTAAACAGCTAAGTATCCAATTCAAAAGGCAATGAGCTGTACATGAACAGGCACTATTTGCAGAAAATCCAAATCACCTATTCACAGCAGATGTCTAATTTTTTTGAGAAAAAACATGACCATGATCCACATCTGACCCTAAAAACTCTGAGCTATCATATGAATATACCTGCTGTGGGTTCGTATCTCAAACCCAACAGCTGTTAAGTCTCAGTATCACCAGAAATGATCCATTACACCCTTCCAGGGGTGACGGTGGGTAAAGTAAGCAGCAGTGGGGCGGGGGGAAGAAAGAAATCCATAACATGAAGTGAGAGATCACGGACAAAGCTGTGGGAGCTGACCAGTTGAGCTGTACAAAATCTCAGTACCTGGTCCCACCAGGCACCCTGGCTACCCTTGAGCAGACAGTATGCTCCCAATCCCAGTATGTCTTACTGGTTAGAAACATTCACACATGAACTGACCCCGCTCTCTTAAGCTGCTTCTTCAGAACTTCATCACATGATCAGTTTTATGCTTTTATCCTCGGAACATACCTGGCCAGGGCAGCAGTCAGTCAGCAAGGATGAAGTCTCCAAGCCCTTTTTTGGGGTCAGGATTTTCTCAACATGTTACCATCCTTATCTGAAATTTTGTCCTCAAGGTCTGCATCAAGCCCTTCTAATTTCTGGCAGGTTTTTTTGAGCAAACACCTCCAAATACAATATTCTGCGATTCTACAACACAGCAATCCCGTGAAATAAATTATACAGCAATACATAAGTCTCCTGTCATCTTCAGGGATGTGAATCCTAAACAACTGTACAGGTTTAAGTGTGAAATAAGACAAGCACACCCAAAGTGCAGGACTGAGGCAGTTGCCCTATATGCTCAATGACTGTGTACCCTCAGCCAAATTACAAATGCACGGACGTTTACAGACACAGCACTTGACTCAATGAAAAGGACTATAGGAAGCAGCACCAGAGAGGGAAGCCGCTGCTCCTGGTGCCAGGACCGGGAGGGCAAAAGGCCAGAAAAACCTGCTGGCCAGGATAACTGTTCCACTTTCACCTCTGACTCACAGGATGACATGGGGCAAGGCCTAGTTCTCTAAGTTGTCTTGTGTGTAAAAACACAGGTAATACTGACCTACCCCACAGCCCCAGGATTCACAGGAGGTGGTGAAGCATTCGGAGCGTCTAAACAGAGGTTTCATATGTCCATAGCAGGCTTATAATTACAGAAAGTGAGAATGACTTACAGCTTGTGCTTGGTAGGAATGCATAAAGCAGCTTGGGAATACTCCTGCAGCAGCAGTTAACTCCTGCATAATGCTGCCCTGCAAATTAGAGCACTGGCAGCACGCTAGAGCACACAAAGCAATTTCTGAATTCTTGGTGTAGGTTCGGTTTTTAAGAGGTACTCATGGCAGCACGCTAGAGCACACAAAGCAATTTCTGAATTCTTGGTGTAGGTTCGGTTTTTAAGAGGTACTCATGGCAAAGTTCACCACTGCCTTCCTCTGCAATCATTTAAAATCCCCATGCATAAATATTTCCTTTCTCACAAAGCATTCTGTAAACAAGACCATGCAAGTAAAGCGCTCTGCTGCATCCTCCGGGCCACCCGTAACCCAGACGTAGCACAAGAGGACACACATTTACTGTGCTGGAAAACAGCATTGCCGGAACAGTCACATTTTGTGGTAAAGAAACCATCAACTGTGTTCTGAATGGAGTTGCCTAAGTCACAGACGGACCAATTTTGACAGCTCTTATTATTTTATAGTGAGTATTGTGATACGTGGGAGTTTTCCTACAGACCTCACTACTGCATAAAAAATAATGGCATAAAAAATAAATTAAGGGGATATTACTTTCTAGCATCTTTATAAAAAGTAAGTAAATATCCTACTGGACCCAAAATAAAAAGAGCAAAAATCTCTGCATTCTAAATATTTTAAGGCTTTTGTGGAGACCAAGTCACCCATTTAACTGCATGCAAGGAGGGTGCTCACATGCAGGGTCAGTGTGTGATGGTTAAATCAGACCAATAGCCAATACCATGTAGCAACAGTCTGATGCCACTGTAATCCTATGGATTCTCATCCCAAATCCATCTATGCCAAAGGGAATCTCTCCTTTGATTTCAGTGAATATTGGCTCAGGCCTCTAATGATTAATCTGCTCTTGCAGGATTAGCTCAATTGTTCGAGGCAGAACATGCAGGAGCAGATTCTGCCCTGAAGCTGCACCCTTACTCCAATGGGTGTAACCGCAAGCGTACTGATGTTACTACAGACTTACACCAGCACGGCTGAATAGGATTTGGTTCATTATATTCAAACCACCATAAGCTGAACATCTGTGGGAAGCAGATTTTCTTTCCCTGCTGTTCTGTGAGGAGCTACAGAGAGAGCAGGAGGGCGTCTGACCTCCATATGCCTTCAGTGTGTGCTCGCATCTCATTCTACAATGAGTGCACTGAATATTAAGGATTAACTATATCAAATCCTTCTAAGAGCATCTAATGGTTAAGACAATTAAAATCAGACTCTCAGTTGTCTCTAGATGTCACCTGTAAAGCTGATTAAATCAAGATTGATTCAATGCCCCTTTTATATTGCTTGGAATGCATCAAACCACTTCTCTTTGGGAGATGAATGCTGCCAAAAGGTCCTTTCCCTCTTCAACAGGGGAACCAGAAGGGATGGGGAACCACCACCTCCAAAAACCCCATAGAAACCCCAGTACAAAACATATTTCAGACTGCAGGATGGCAGACAGAGTGGCTCACGAAAGGGACGTGTGAGCTGAATACAAGCCCTATGCAAATAGTCAAACGGTTGGTCCACAACCATGATGCCAGAAAACATTTGGCTTCTGGATACGCAGCGGGGATTAGAAGCAAATATGTAGGGTCTCATGAGAGCATCAGTGTCCATGAGCGAGTGGATTTGTACAGAGCAATGTGACCTACACGCAGGGCACTTCAGTCACCCCGCAGTAACGATGAACGAACACGCTCAAGCTCTAACGATCACTCAGCAAAGCTTCTCCGGCGGTTGTCGCAGTTCCTACACCTCAGCCACACTGACCGTCAGCCACCACAGCTCCCCTCCCAGCCTCACTCCTCCATCTGAGCTGTACATCAATCCTAAAGCAGCAAATCAGCAACTCTCATTGGCAGTCTTTCCTGTGCAGCCCTTGAAAACACACTCTTGTTTTCCTTCAGATATCTGATAACTTCTTGAACAGATGACTGCCTGTGTGTACCTGGATACTGTAGCTCTTACTACTAATTGACAGATAATCTGCTGATAGTGCAGCAAAGGCATTTGATCTTAAAACATGCTTGTTGGCACCTCGTCCTCCCAATTCCCCTTGGAACTGAAGGTGCTGTGTACCCAGACCCGTTAAGATAAAACAAGACCTAATCAAACTTCACAGACAACAACAATGCATTTCCAGCAACGATCACTAATCTGACTCGAGGAATATCCATTCACGCTTGCAGCATGGATTTAATTGAGGACAGCACTCAGACGAGAGCTGACAATACCGATCACTCCATGAGGCCTGAAGCAAAACAGCAAAAACAAGCGTTTCCTAGAAATAATAGCAGCCTCTGGCCCCGCGATGTGGGGTCTTTTCTCTCAATTTGCCAGCACGCAACACCCCAAGTTAATATTAATCAAGAGCCACAAAGCCTTTGAATAGACAAGAATTAGCTCCCTATGTCTGTGCCAGTCAATCAGCTGCTCCGGACACTACAACCCCATTTCTTTTGTTTCAGACAAAACAGTAGTTTAGTGTCTTTCATATTTATTTGGGAATGAGAATTAATAGATTGATACAAAAACAGACAGCCTCAGCACTCTTTCTTGCAGCTTTATAAAAAAGCCTGTGTTAAGACACTGTCAAATCATCAATGATTACCTCAGAATAACCTGCCCAAGCTCTCTCTTATTACCAAGGCATGAATTCCCCATCAAGAACACCTTCCCACCCTCTGTTTTACTGCAAAATAATCCTAGAGGCAACAGAAATTACTTCTTATTGCTATGCATCCAGCCAATTTACTCCAACAAAATCCTGAGAAACTTGAGGGTCGAACAACTGGTTTCCAAGTTAATTGACCAAGATGTTCCTGTTAACCCTGTTGCAGATAAATAAAAAAGGAATGAAGATTTCCCACTGAGCACGGTAAGAGCAAGGCACTAATCCTACAGAGGACCTAATGTGGTGGTGAGATTTAGACTCCTCCAGCAGAATTCACGCAGGTATAGCTCATTAATGATGGGGCCTAGATGTATGCAAAGAGACTTATCCATATAGAATTGCTGAGTCTCTGAAACTAGACACAGCCCTTGGAAGATAACTGCGTTTCCAGAAAACAAATCAGAAAAAGTTAAATCCCTCCCCCCCCCCGCCAGCAGACTCAAAACCAGATTCAGCCCTGATAAAAAGATTATGCCACACAATTTTCAAAGGACACCTCCTTTAATTGCGAAGAGGGACCTGGGACGTAACCCACGGAGTCCAGTCCGTCCAACCCTCTGTTGGCCTCTTCTCCTTATTCTCCGATGCTAGGAGTGACTGATCACATTCAGGTTGGAGCGACAGCTCTGATCACGCATCCCACCTAATGCAAACTCAGCAACTGCCCCCAGCAAACCCGTCCCAGCTGCTGCCGGAACAACGTGAAGCTCATCCCCTTGGCACAGCAGTAATTATCCAGGTATCTCTCCAGGATATAACCAGGCTCAGCCGATTACCAACCAGAAACCAAGCACGACTAACTACCCCAATAACTAGCACAGCTCAGGCTTATAAAACCCTCATTACAACATACTTAGTTTAATGACCCTGTGGAGCCAGTCATCTAGTGCTCTTTAATAGCCCCGCGAGCGCTGCAGTCCGCTTCGCTTTTATTTTTAGTGAACAAAAGTGTCACACAGTGTTTGCAAAGGTGGACGTTATGCCAGCAAATATTAATAGGTCTGTGCATTTATTTTTCATCAAAAATAATGTATGTACACTTATATGAAAATAAGAAGGCATTCCCAGGCTCCTGGCAACGCTGTATAGTTTAGCTGTCAAAGTATATGTTTTGACAATAAAACTGGGCACCCGCTGAAAAAACAGTTTTGATACTCATAGCCATGTCTAAATATGATATTCAGGTCACAGATACTTGCACCTGCCCATTCAGAAAGACAGGATCCATCTGTAAAATTCAAGATGTAGGCTGGATTCAGACAGGATGCGTTTTAAGTCTCACAGAAAATGTAACGGGTTTGGGCTTTTTTGCCTCCAGCGCTGAAGTCCCAGTGTTGCCCAGCTCCATCTGCAAATACTAATTTTCCTTTTTTTATCCCCCTTTTGCCAGAGTTCCTTAATTGAAGAAGAGATTTAAGAACCATAAAAAGCACTGGCAAATGAACGCCAGAGCCAGCTGACAGCAAAATGCAGTATGAAAGGCAAGACTTTCTCCTCTAACCAAGTTACTCTAATGCTGCTCTGAGCAGACAAAAACCACTCTGAAATGTGAACGCTTCCCTTCCCAGCGGCTTTCACCTGTTCCACCAGCTGGGAGGGCTGTGTGGACCCATTCATCACAGCTTCCATTCTCTCTCCATCTTGCAACTCCAGGCAAAAGCAGGCTTTTCCAGGAGGAGGGTGGGAAAGAAACCAAGACATACGAGCTTTGTAAGTAACAAGAAAACCAAACATTATATCGAGCCCTTTACCAGTGACCCACACCTTTTTTGCACAGAACCCTCTCTTGCACGTAGGGTTGAGAGCAGTAACTTTCTTTTCTTGAAGCACAGGAAATAAGCCAACGCATTTGTGGGAAATCCTCTCCCGAGACAGCTAGAGATGAATTTTCAGTCTGGTTTTAAGGAAAATAGTTACCACAAAGCAGCAGAACTTATTTTTTCCATTGTTCCAGCTTTATGGGAGAGAAGGGAGGGGATAGTCAGTGTGGACACCATTCATCGCGGCTCATGTTTTCCAAGAATCCATGCCAGGTGCCAGTCCCCCTCTGACTTTCAGTGGAAATGACCATTTCAGCTCTCCTTCACAAAAAAAAAAAGCCTCCATCCACAACAAGCCAATGCACCTAACCCAGAATACCACCACAAAAAGCCCTTATACCTCATGGGTCTTTGAAAGTGCCAGCTCAGGTAGGAGACCCAGTAACTCTCCACTCTAGGAAAGTTCAGAGAGGACACTCCACGAGCTGGTAGGAAACAGGGGCTCCAAATAAGTTTTCGGGAAAAATAGTAACTGATATACTGAGCCGGCTTGTCACACATGCTGCAACTACATCATTTTTGGTGTCTATAGAAACCTACAGCCATGAATTGTGAAATTATATATACATGCACACACAGCATCTTACATCTGCATCAACCCTCTGTTCTGTTGCATAAGATGTGAGTTGTCAAGAGTACATGGAAATGTTTAACAGGGTACATCTCCACTGCCTGGGAAAGGAAAAGAGATGAGAGATGGATGAGACACTTGACTTTCCACAAAAGAATATGAACAGAGTGCTGGGGAAAACAGAAAGAAGAAATCAAAGCATCTTTGTGTGTTCCAGACTAAGAATAAAGGAAAGTACCTCTACTTGCACTTTTGCAGATAAGACTGATCAACTTATGGGAAGGTAGGAGGAAGGAAGAAAGCGTGAAGCTTTTCAAAATTCATTTGCATCTAACGGCTCTCTGACAACTCTCAGGTACAACTGGAGAACAAGCACCTTCTTTTGACACCCAATCTGGAAGATACAACCTCGATGCGGGGTCTTTCTGAGCCAGCCCCAGGCTACCAGAGCCAAGAGACAGTTCAGAGCCAACAGACTGTACATTGTTACAGTTTAATTCTGCACTTTATTAGATTTATGGTTTTCTTTTGCAACTACATTTCAAGCTTTTGAGATTTCTGTCTTCCCCCAAGGTAGCAAATTCATAGAGATCAATGTTGCAGCTCTGTATTTTGTAATCCAAACCACACTGGTTTTCTTCCATCAAGCTGCAGGGCTAAGGTGGTTCACCAAATGCCTAAGACAATGGAGAAGTCTCTTTTGGCATTTCTGGCAAGAAGCAGGTAAGTGTGGAGGCAACACACGAGTTCATAAAAATCCAGTACACTCAGATCCCCCTGGAGTCAGGCAAACCCTGACTGTCTCCCAGGAAAGCACTCTCAGTGCACCGACACAGTTCACAGGGCTCACGCCAATGTTCAAAGACAGCACAGAGCAGAGCTCATGGTTTCTGCAGGGCTTCTTCACGTCTCACATACAGTCTCCTTTATGCAACTTTTTAAGACCTGATGTAAATCTTGTTATCTTTAGAGGATCTTTCCATCCCAGCAGACACCCAACATATCACATGAAGGCACTTTCCTGGACAGTGACAGAAGAGGGAAGAAAAGCAGAAAAAGCCCTTTGCAGTATTCACATTAAACACACAAAAGAAAATTGTTTTCAGCCTCTCCATCTCTGCCATTGTCCCTCTGTACATTAGAAAGGCTCCAAGGCTGTGACACTGGGGAAAGCACTCAGTGCTGACTGCGCACTACCAGATCTAACAGCCCTCGGGCTGGCATATAGTTACCTCCTCTTGATAAAAGTTGGGTTATCAGTACTGCTGTGAATTAACAGCCGTGGTGCACTTAGAGGCCAGAGGTTGAATGATGCAGGTTAGCAAGACAGAAGAGTGAGGATGGGGCAAAGCTCCATCACCCTCCTTGTGGCCCAGACCTGATTAATCCCAGGGAAGGTAATGAAATCCAGTCTCCACGGCCATCTACCACCAGATCCTTTGGCTGCAGACATCCTCAACGTTTACATCAGTGCCTGCTGTGGTTAGGATTTTAGTGATGGGGACACTTGGCTCTGAAATAGAATTAAGCCACTGACAGAAAAAAAAAAGAATATTTTCTCTTGGAGTTTTTCCCTGCCAAAGGCTGAATCTCATGATTGTCTGTGCTGCGGCTGGGCCCCACAGCCAGCACAGGTGCTGCCGCTCTCAGAGAGGGTCACATAGGCAAGTCAACAGGATTTTGGGATGCATACTTTGCTCACCGCTTCAGATTATCATCAGAAAGGAGAGGAGCAGCGGGCAGCGAGGGGCTGGCCAGGCCTTTAGAGAGATTTGCAGGAGGAAGAGCAGGTACAGGCCACGCATAGACACAGCAGTAGCTCTTGCGCAGGGGACAGAGTGAGAAGATGATGCTAGAGATGACGTCAAAGATGCTGCTACAAACCCTATCACAGCCATCCACCGAGCACACGCTGGGTAAACAGCCCCATTGTGCTCTGTTCTCACCTTCCAGGTAGGAACGGCTCAGCACTGTGACTGCTCCGGCAGCTCCGCAACTCCTGCAAAGCCCCCTGCACCATCCCGAGAGGCAGAGGAGCAGCAGCGCAGCCCACAGCACACTGGTTGCACAGCACCAACCCACCATCCTGAGGCTTCTCCCCTTCTCCATACACACATTTTTCCAGGAATAAAACTCATTTTAGAACTTCTCAGGCAAAGGTCAAACTCCGTTTGGTGCAGATTCTGCCCGCGCTCAGCCGGCTTTGCTGCACATCTATCACAGTGACAGATGGCTATAGCTGAACAAGGCACAAAGAAGCTCCAGCAAACAAGCGCTGCATTCAGCTGAAAGGCTGCATCGGGCCCCGGTGCTGACTGTCAGTGCTGACTAACTCTTTCATACCACAACACACGCGCTGACTGTGTTTGCCGAGACGCCTCTGTGCAAAGCCTCCGAGGGGAAGACAGGCCTCATAGAATCATAGAATCATTAAGGTTGGAAAAGACCTCTAAGATCATCGAGTCCAACCGTCGACCCAACACCACCATGCCCACTAAACCATGTCCCTAAGTGCCGCATCTACACGTCTTTTAAATACTTCCAGGGATGGTGACTCAACCACTTCCCCGGGCAGCCTGTTCCAATGTTTAACCACTCAATCTTTTCCCTCATTTTGGTGCGTTTGTTTTTTTTTTTAAGTGATAAAAATCAACTGAAAATAACTCCACGCCATACTGCAATTATACATCCAGCATGAAGCACCTTGAGAGATTCACAACTGGTAGCTACATAGTCACTTCACTGGAGTCCTTCAAGTTCATTTCTCAATCACAGCTAGGTGCTAGGAGAAACAAGGAGGAAATACAGAAAACGGGTCTGGGGAATAACTTCAAAATAAACAGCCAAACCTATCAACCTTACCCTAATAATTTCCTTTGTCAATCTGCGCTTCCCTCTGGCAAACAGATATAAGGAGATTTCAGTATCTTTGATTTGGATACTAAATTAAGAAATTAGTCTAATATTAAAACCCACTCAAACACAGAAAAGTGCAATTCAAACGTTTATATCTACATCTAGGGCCAAGTCCTCAGCCAAGGAAGAGCAGTGCCGCTCCACTCCCTACAATGCTGTATCACACTGAAGGATCTGGAACTCAGCCCATGATCTCACGCAGTGACTGGCCCCTCAAACAAGACCTTACACATGTGCAAAAAACCAACTTAAGACTGTGGCTTTTACAGTACTGTTCAAGGAAAGAATTTACAGAGTGCGAGAGATGATCAATCACTGAAAGAAGAGAAAGCTCAGCTGAAGAAGTCCATGAGCAAAGCAGACCGCCTGATGTGTAATAACGGAGCAGAGCCAGGGTCGCTCAGCAGCAAGCAGGGTCTTTGCATGGAAATCCTGTGCGGAGGTTGTGCCTGAACCACCCTCTCAATGGAGGGTGTTCATGGGACAAGGACACATGCCCCAGCACAAGAGAAGCTTCACGGAGGTGAGTTTTTTTTGTTTGTTTTGTTTAAATAACTAACACTTCTGCATTACTCTGACAAGAGATAGCATTGTCTGGTGACCCTCATTTTTGCAGTATCATTATCACAGACTAATCTGTCATAGCATGCTAAAGCAAATTTTGCCCAATATTATCCCCTATACTAAAAATGTTGTCTGACAGGTACAAGGCTTTCCTGCTTCTGCCAAATGCTATATATTTTTGGGACTGAAACATAGAGCAAAGTAACCAGGCACGTGGGCAGCGGCCTGAATTATTATGGGACAAGAGGTTGACAGATGTCCAGAAGCAACCAGTGACATTCTCAAATGGAAGTGTAATATATTGAATGTACAAGTGATTGATTCTGGTTCCCCAGAACCAAGAGGAAAGCCTTTTTTAACAAAGTGAAACGAAAAACATTACATACAAAACTTGCACCTTGAATATTTGCTAAATTATATCTAATAAGAAAACAACCCAGCAGTCAAAGAAGCCAGAAAAATGAGCGCTAAGTAAAACACATCTCAAACGCTTCTGAAGTGTTAATTATACTGCATAATGGCAGTCTGTATAGCTTATGTATACACTGGATATAGATCAACGGACAGTAAAGCTTGTGTATGTATGTCTAGGTAAGCCATTATTCAAATCCCAGTGCTTCAAATTATTCTGTTCAAACAAAGGCACTAATTTGAGGTAATCAGCACAGGACAAATCACCTTAAGTACCTGGTTCTTACTGTTGCATTATCACAGGCCAGAAGCAATGGCTATAGGACAGTGTTTAAGGCGGCCATGGGTGAGGTTCCCACCTGCCTAATTATTACCAGCTCTTCAAATGTCAGTGTCTGTACAGGTACGCATACGCAAAAAAGCAATACAGGAGGTAGCAGCTCTCTCTGTCAGCCCTAAACACCAGGGGATCCATCTGTCTCCCACCCACTCCACAACCTGCCTGGTTTGTGTGTTAGTTGGGAGAGGGAGGCCATTTACTCACCCCATTACACTTGTTTTGATCCATGCTCACGATCGATCTACGTACAGATGGGAAATTTCATGTCCTACTGAACACTGGCACCACTAGGCCTTTGCCTTTAAGCCAGGTAATCACCTGGGTCAGCTCATGCCCCTGCCAAATCAAGTCCTTACCTTCTTTTGAACCAGTGGTGACAGCAGCTGCAGCGGTCCCTGATGCCCGTCCCACCGGGCTGGAGTGCTTCCCAGCCCTGCCGGGGATTTTAAGTCCACTTGGCTTCAGCATGTTTGCTGTCTCCTGTATCTCAGGCTCGTACTGCCAGTGTCTCAGAGAGCTGTCCTGGTATCACCGTTCAGGCTTCTCGATGACGGACCTCTTCTTCCATTGTCACAGACCTGGGAGAGAGAGCACAAAAAAATCAGATAGAGAACGGGTGGGAGAGCACCGAACAGGCTCCCAGAAAGCAGTGCCCAGCTCCCTCCTCACATCCCTAGGAGAGTCAGGATCTTTCGTTTCTTCTCCTGCAAAACAAGGGCGATCATTTCCTTCATCTCCCATCTTAACGTTACATTCTCTTCCTCAATCTCACCGTCTCACTTTAACCCTGGAGTCCTGGACCAAAGCTGAAACCTCCCAGAACCACCAAAAAAGAATTTAAATTCAGTTTGGGATTTGAGTGACTGAAATCGTTGACTGGTTTTAAATTGTAAAGTCTCAGTTCGTGCATCAGCCAAGACCCAGTTCTGCTGCCAGAGCCCTTACCAAAGGCGCACTAACGACCCTCAGCACTAGACCTTTGGTGCACGGCCCCCATTTTCACAAGACTTCAGGGCAGCCTCTCCAAATTGACAGGAGGAGGAAGGAAGAGGCCAGTGTCCAAGATGGGGCTTTCAGCTCCTTTCCTTAAGAACAAATCCAAAACCTTGCCACAGAAAAAGGGCATCTGACCCCATGGATTTGCAGTAAGACTGAAAAAAATAACCTCCTGAAACCTAAGCGTGACTCCACCAACTACTCATCGGGGAAGTCACATAACCCTTCTCCATGCCATTCCCTTCCCAATAGGCAAACGGAATAAAACCTCCAAATTCCTTGCAAGGATGTTGCATTAAGAAGCACACAACTCCTCAAGCAAAAAGTTTTATGACAAGAAAAGAAAAATAAAGGAAATGACTAAGCTGCTTAAAAAAATGCAAAAACATTCCTAATGGATAAAGAAAAACAATCAAAAAATTGAGACTATCAGCCAAAAGGAAGCTAAGGCTGGCTGACTGAGCAGGCTGGGATGTGGAGGGAAGAAGGTGGCAGCAGAGTGAGCTAGGGACATAACGGCAAAGGGAATTGCACGGGGAGGACACCAAGGACCAGCCAGAAGCCGGCAGACACCCAGACCTGCTTCCTGGGCCAAGGAAGGAGGCAGCCTGCTGCAGACAGCACTCCGGAGAATTAACGTAGCAAAGATTTACAGATGCTGCAAGGGGGGAATTGCAATAGCGGGGACGGGAAGTGATTAAGGCATGAGTAAGGATTTCAATACAGGCTGGGTCAGAGCGAGGGGAGGGCTGGCAGGGCTCCAGGGAAAGCTGCAAGCAGAGACAGAGGAGGAAAAACCGCAAGGAGAATTCCAAAACTGTATTCCTGAGGGCTCACAAATATCCGAGACACCAAAGAGTGTTTCAGCAGTAACAGTCAGTCATCCCACGCCGGCTGAGAGAGACAAAGAAAGGAGGGATCAGCAGAGACAGCCTGGGGAGGGAGCCTGAGTGAAAACCCAAGGGATCAAGCCCCGTCTCTTCCCCACGTCCCCCACAAAGGGTGTTCAACACCTGGGGTGGCTTCAGACACCTGCAGACAGCACCAACTGGGGAGTATTTAGCTTACACAGAAGTCAGGGCTGTTTATGAGAAGCGGGATGCTCAGATCACATCACCAGCAGCAGGAACAATGGACAAGAGCAAGCAGTTCTTGTTAAGGAAGAGGGAAAACAGCCCTCCTGCGACAGAGCCAGCGAGGACCAGATGCTGTCACAGAGCTGGACAGGAGGCTGCAGTTTCCAGCTCTATTTAGCATAACAAGAGACAAGTAACAGAATCTGGAGGTGAGAAACACTGATCAGCCTGGTTCCTCCTATCTGTCAAGCCATCAGACATCTTCCTCCCACCCACTCCATCTCATATGACACGTTTTGCTCAGAGCTAGCTTTGATTTCACAGAGCAACTTGATTTCTAGCACTTCTGCTGGCAGGTGATTGTGCTCTACCAAAAGATCTCACCCCATCTCCATCACTTCCAACCTGAAGGTTTGCTCTCTTCACAATATGCCCCTACTCCTAGATTTACACATCTCATTGCCCCGTCCTACCTTTTGGTTACAAGGTTTGATGCTGTACTTGCGATTAAGCAAACTGGGGATGCTGGTTCTTCCAGATAAAACATGATGGCTGGTTGAATCCACAACCAGGAATATGGATGGGAAAAGGACAAAAGGACACAGGGGAAGGATAGAACTGTAGTAGAGAAGAATTTAAGCAGGAAAGGGTGCCAGAAGAATAAAGATATTTTACAGTTTTTCAGGCCTCTGTTAGAGGGAGTCTCTGGATCCCTAACTTTGCAGCCAGAACCACATAAACTTTAGGGAGACAGTGAATTTAGTCTGTCACTCTGTTTTGCTGCTCATCTATGAAGAGACAGGGAACTTCAGTTCATTCTCCCTCCACTACTCATGACCCCTGAAGATCAGCTGGCCACACAAGTCACAGGATATTGTGATATTCTGCTCCTTCTCAGGGTGACTGGATTTTATTTTTATGCATGGGGAGAGAAATAAGAGGAAGCGCATTCCCACTGCATAAAGATTTCTGCCAGAAACCTTTACGCAAACACATTTGCTTTCAACACACTAATGCTGAAAAACAAACGAACTCCACAGGCTGCTAATTAAGCCACCCTCCGAACAGATAGCTTCTTTTATCCTGAAATACGATCACCACGACTAGTTCACGGCCACACTCACCGGGGTCTCCACGCCACACACCGGATTCAAAAACTTTCTGAAGTGCCACCCTGCATCACAGCCAGATGCCCCCTGCCCAGCTTTGCTCGCTGCATGCCGGTTCGCAGGGAAGTCTGACGGGGGGTAACTCACCTATCTAAAGTGTCACTCTCATCTCCACGAGCTGCAGACTGACCAAAGCCAGGAAACAGGGACGACTGCCTTAGCGTATACCTGCACGCTCATTATCACACGGGGAAATGAGGATGAACTTGAGTACCTTTTACTATAAATGCAGCTTGTTAGAAATACATAGATAAAAATAAATGTCTGGGACATTTTTAAAGAAGTGTGTGCCTGCTGCTAGGGACAGATACTCCTTCTCTGTCACTAGTTTCTCCCCCCACTTCAACATAAAAATGTATGAGCAGATTTTTAGGAAGCTCGGAACACCGAGCACGGAGCTCTTCCAAATTACACCATTAGGTCATCTTCACCACCCAGAGCAACGCTGCCCTGAGCCATCCAAGTCCCACATTAGCTCCCAACCGAGTGATGCAGCTTTTGTGCTGCAGAAATATCCTCGGCCTGGGACATAGGCCAGTATCTCCACAGGGCACTGCCCTACTCCATTAGAGATAACAACGTGCCCTGAGCTCCTGTATCGGCATCCCAACAGGCTCTATTAACAGAGCCCTTCTGGAAAAAAATCTGCTTCCAGCAATAGATGCTGAACCCAGGCAAATATGATGCCACATGTGATGTAAGAAACACGAGCCGTTTTCTTTCCTACTCCCTATGTTACCTGCACAAGGTGTAAGCTTTGCCTTCCCCTATAACTTCATGGAAATGTGACTTTCTCCAGACACACTGTAAAAAAAAAACCCATCTGCCCCTGTGGATACTCCGGGGCCACCAGCTCTGCTTATTTTGTTTTTCTTCCTTTTCCAAGATGACACAGATTACAAGGATTTTCTAGATCTTTGCTAGATCCTTCCTGCAATCTTTTCATACTGGGATGAATGGTTCTGTCTGTTCCCACAAGAAGAAAAGCATCCCAGGAATGCACAATATGAAAGCCTGCTTCAAATGACCAAAATGTTCTGTTCTCCATCTTTCCATCAGAAAAGAGGACAGCTGGATCTGAACCACCTAGGCTCAGATTCAAAAAGGGGAACAGTTCTCAAGTAAGTACAGATGTACATCCAAAAAATACCTTTCAACAGGAGCAATATATCTGGATACACAAGTATCCACAGTGCTGGCCAGGCATCAGAACAGCACACATTAAAAACAGAGAAACAATTGGAGGTGCTTAGACCTCAATTATTTCTCAAATGTGGTAGAGGAATAACACAAAAACAAGGGTTGGAAGCAAAAGCCTTTGTCAGCCTTGGCAATATAGCTTATCTGCAAGTTTCTCTGCTTCATCCATCCCTCCTACCCTCAACAAGGCACATAAGTACTTGCTTGCCGTGTGGAATACCATCCCATTCAAGACGAACATAAGCAACAAAGCAGACTCCCAGATTCAGCGCACTCTCCAGAAGAAAGCCCTCTTGGGTATATGCCAATCTAAGGATCTGTTCACCTCGACATATCGAGTGAAACAACAGCAAGACACAGGAACAGGTTTCCAGACACCAGATTGAGTTGGCCTGAATCCCATCCTGCGCCTGGTGCTTCCTTCTGGATGGATCTAGATGTAAGAAGCGTTTACCCAACACGAAACCCTAGGCAAGGCACAGGGATTTCGTTGTGAATGCAGACCCAAGTGGAATTTAGACCAGCTGTATCTGAACGCTGCTGTAACAGTTGGGGATATACAATATTTTGTGGGGAAATAACTCCTTTTTTCTTAAAATTAAATATATAGCCAAAAAAGTGAGTACCAAAATTTAGGCTTCTAATTTTCTAAATTTGGAAATCCACATGTAAGAAACTAAATTTGAAGTTTGCAGTCAGTCGTGCACACACCGTTTCAGGACAAAGGCCCATTAAAAATGGGTAAAGAACAGTATCTAGTTATCAGACTGAAGGAAATCAAGGTTATCATGTTGTACAGAAGGTTAATGATAAACAAAGACAATGCAGCGAAGCAGTAAAACGCTTTTTTTCTTTTTTAAACAATCTTGACTCATGCAAATAATCAGTGACTTCAAAGACAACTATTTGGATAGGGACAGGTTTGCACAATAAGGTCTTTCTGTTCTTACCTACTCCCATCTAAGATAATCTTTTGAGAAGCAATTTTTTGCGTCATTATTTAAAACACTACGCCAGCTTTCCTCATGTTCATTCTAAGGATGAGGAACACCAGGCCTTGGGATGCAGCCCTACAGCAGCATGTCCGCAAGCAGAGTTTCAGCCATTTTCAGGGCTATCATAAGATGTGGTGGTGTGGCTGAATCTGCACAGAGACTCTTGCATTAGTAACAGAGACACAGCTTGGAAAGACCAGGAATTCTGTCTGCAGCTGCTCTGACAATGTAATAACAGCGACTCCATATGGAGTAATGGAAAGTGCATTTTACGCCTGCAAGGTAAATCCCCATCCTCTACAGGAAAGAGAAACAATCCCACATGCTGCCACACAATGTGTAGCTGGGGACGGTCCAACAGCACTTTGGTTTCGACACATCCTTCGCATGCACGTTCAGGAGAGTTAAACAGAAAAGCAGGAACTTAATTTTCTACCCATGTTCTGGCTTTGTATTTCAGAAAGAGTACAGAGCCTTGAAGAGGCTTCTGGGTTTGGTCCCCTAGCCTCTGTCATTCAAGAACCTCTGGGACTCTGGACAAGAGTGAACCTACCTCAGCACAGCCCGAGAACAATCCCTGCTCCCCACAAGACCCACAACTGCCTGTGCCGGCAATTCACTCTCATACGTGCCGCACTCCCCATGCAGAATCTCCCACTGAAAACAGCATTACTGCTTGCAGAAACCTTCACCATCAGGCACTGTAAATGTTGAAAACAATACCTGAAGCCCAACATCTCCCTGAAAACAAACTGCGAGAGAAGAATTTGGTCCACTGATCGCTGGAGGAGCCCTTCACTCACTTCAACAATAAGCACACAGAATAAAGGCAAAAAGCTTTCAGTGCCAGCTCTGGTATTCATTTATTAGGCCTTATACAAAACCTTTACTGGCCTAAAGGTATTGATTTTTTTTTTTTAAAGTTAAAGTTATTTCATTTCTTGTTTCTGAGCATTTGGTTGCATCCACTTCATATTTTCAAGCTTTTCTGCACCTTCCCCACTCCCAGGAAAATGAGATTTTCAGGCAATAAAGCTCCATCTCCTGGAGTCGTTACTCTAGGATACATTACTGCCCAACTGACCGCATGCCAGAGGCAAGGACAGGTTTTGGTGCCCCAGGCTCATGACCCCACAACACGGGCCACGCCGCAAAGATGGGCTAGGGATTTTAAGAACAGAATTTTGCCTTGAAATCAAAATCCGGAGACCAGACTCAAACCGCTCGGTCTTCCGCGAAAGGGACAGGAAATGAATCCGATCAACATAGAGACAGGATCTGATAAAGCCAAACTGCAGCTTTGCTAGAGACAGAGATTATGCTGAGAAGAAAGGGCAATTTTATCTTTTAAGTCCTTAAGATGTTCTACCCGATCCAAGGCAATCATACCATCGCCTTCTCACTTCTCCGATTAGTTACTCCTTCCAACAAGCAATCAGAAACCCATTTCTGAAGCACATGGCAAATTAGGATTAAATCCTTTCACTTAATTGAAGTATAAAGGAAATAAGAGATGCTCATTCTTAATTAAGGTCAGACCCCTCTCCCAAGAAAACCTTTCCTTCTCCCATAGAGGGAATGGAGGTAGAATACTACAGGAATGAAAGAAAGGAACGTATTGCCTTCAGTTACACACAGGGAAAGCCAGGGGATCCCAGAATCCGCTGTGAGCCATTAGGTTTTTTCTCCCTTGCAGTTGAAGAATTTACACGGGTTCTTCAGCCATAAAGCTCTGTTGTTACTATGCAGTCTCCCTTACATATCTGAAAGGTTGTTAACCTCTGAAAAAGCCTGTGTTTAGTCTTCCTTCTCACTCAAGTTTTCTAATAATTAGCACGGAATGCAAAGGGAAAGCCTAGAGGCCTTTTATTTTAAAACTTAGATATGTTTTAAGCTAGTTCTAACCACTATGATAGACTAATCACCCTGTGATTTAGTTATAAAACAATGGTTATTAAAGGAAGAACGTGCAAAAACATCCCACTGCACTCTAAAAACCACAATGCAAAACCTGAGGCAAAATGGGGAAAAAAAGCAACAAAGGACATTCAAGGAAGTCATCATATACAAACTGGGGAGCAATTACGGGCTTGCTGATGAGCTCACGCTCCCCATGCTGGCAAAACGCCTACTGAAGATTAACACAGTAAATAGCAACAATTCTGCACTAATTGCAGAGCAAAACTATCTCTAATTTGTGGGGAAAATCCTGGGGATGGTCTTGGATCTACATGAGTTTCTGCTCCCTGGAGTTAAGCCCTGGGGCAGGGGACAGTGTCCCTACAGAGATATATAAAAGGGCATGACACCAAAATTGCACGGCTCCCATGGGAAGGGAACAGAATATACACAGAGATTTCAGAACTGCTGTCCTCCAGGTCAATTCAGACTTGATCCAATGGCTACTCAATTCCATGAAAGATTTCTCTACAGTTTAAGGGGCTTTGACAAAATCCAAGCTTCCCATTCACAGAAAGCGTTACTTGTCATAAGCAGTACCTGGAAAAGAAACACGAGGAGAGCAGGCAGAGTGCAGGAAAGACAATGATACATGACAAACATATTCCATTAGAATGGCTTGGTATTTTACTATTGGAGAAACAATTTATTTAATTAAAGATGAGCCATACAATAACTCAACCATGTTATGCACCCTGTGCCGAGCTGCAGAAGGATCTGAACTTTTGGAATTTCCTGGCTTTTGACTGCCTGGTTTAGTGTAGCATTGAAGTTCACCCTGGCACTTAATCCGTTATTCACTGGAGCTCAGGTTAACATATAGAGTTTGATTTGTGCGCTTCCATAATCTAACCTCTGCCCTGGACTTTGATTATGAAACAAAAACAGGACCCAGGTCCCTCCTGCCCTGATTTTTTTCCCCCTTTTTACAACCTGCCCCTGCACCAAAGACTTCTTCGCAGGCCAGCCTTGGTTTGTAGACTGTAACTGAAAGGCTAGAGCAACAAAGAGCTGAAAATAAGAAACAACTGGTCTTGCAAGTTTCTTCTCTTTCTCTTTGCACATTTAAGTTTTTTGAAACTAGGAATTTTGTTTTCATTTTCAGTGCAGTGTTATGACAGCCTGTCTGATGGTAGTGCGGTTGTACCAGTTTAAACTTGCAGATGATTTGGTTAAAAGCAAAGAAAATAGAATGCAACTTGTTTCTGGTATAATAGAAAATACCTTGGGACACATGGGGCTTGCCACTGAAGCCCCCACTGTGCTCCACTAACGCTGCCCAATATCTACACACACCCTCAAGCGCGCTAGGAAAAGACACCTCGTGAATGCAATCACACATTTAATGCAATTCAGTATGCAGTGGAGACCTGCTCATTATAGCAGGAACAAGAGCAAAGCCTTGCCCTGGGCCATTGGTACTGTAGGTGTAAGGCCTAGCACAGAAACCCCCTCAGAAGAACCCCAGTGCCAACAGTGTCACGTTAAGGGAAAATTGACCCTGCCGCTCCACAAGCTGCTGAAACTTCAGGCAGGGATGCAGGATAGGAAGGGCCTACCCTGCACCCGAGGCAACCCCTTTCGTTTAGTTATAAAACCACCTTACAAGATTTTTCATTCCTGCAGTTCAGCAGCGTTAGTTTCAGCCTCTGCTGGCTGGGAACCCCCCCACCAGATGCCAGTCCAGATTTATTCAAGCCAACCTTCTGCCCACATACCTACTCTGCCCTTTGCGCAACTCTGACACTCTCCCATTGTGTCCAACCCCCATGAGACAGCTTTGCCCTTTCTCCGCCTTCACTATGTCATTTTGAACAAGCAATGCTCTCCTTTGAGAGACCCTGAGATGCGAGACTTACCATTTTCTGGTTCATCTTAGGAGACCTTCTCTAAACCTCCATCACTTGAATTCAGTCTGGTTTAGACATAGGCAACCCAAAATGCACGCTGCATCCCAGGCAACGTCTCACCAGGCCTTAGACAAACTCTGTGCCAAATACTTTGAGCTAACATCATGTCATTCCTTCAAACAAAGCAACTGTTCCAAAAGCTGAAAGAATAGCTAACCCACCTTCACACTCTGACTGTTAAGAGCAAGCTGAAAGGGAAATACAGACCATCATCTCACAGTTGGAGTGCAGCACTGACAGCCAGGACTCCTGCTTTCTTCTTCCACAGCGGTCAGTAATCTCCTTGCCACATAAAGAGGGATGACAATGGTACCAAGCTTGCGAATAGAAGGGTGGTAGACCAGGAGCGTTACACCACTGGTACCTGTTGAAAGACCTGAGATCACCAAACCAAAGATGCTAGGGAGGAGCAAACCCACTCTCTCTCCGGAGCACCAAGGCACTGTGTAAGCCCCATCCCTCTACCTACACTCAAGCATCCTGCTTCCCATCGCTGTGCTGGCAGCAGCAGAGCAATGCTGGATGCAGTTGTTCCCTGGAGCACCCTCCTCCTCCTCCTCCCTGCTGATTCACCAGCCTGCACTCAGCTTCCCACTTAAGCAGCTAACCTCTGGGCTACGTGCACTAATTGCTGCTTTCTCCTGAGCCTGATCTCCTGAGCGATTTCCCCAGACCTCAGCTGACACTGACATATCTACACAGCTCCCACCATAACCAGTGGGAGAGACAGGGAGGCCAGTAATCTAGAAAGTTTGCTTTCGGCCAGTATGCGTTAATCACGGAGTTTCCTACTTTACCACCTGCAACCCCAGCACAAAGGTGCTTAGAAAAAGCCAGGAGTTTAGATAGCTCACAAACCTTATAGTACAAGAAGGAACATGTCTCTTATTCAAATTACATCCCTATCAATGACCAAAACCATAATAATTTTGGCAAGTTATATCAAATGGGATCTTATCTGTCAACGTTGTTATGTTATCCCCTCCTGCCTCGCAGTTCCTTTCACCCACACTTCACAATCTGCCTTGCAGAGGCCATCATTTACTTTGGATTGCACCACATGTAGAGAAACAGAGATCCTAGCTCAAAGCCTCCAGGCACTAAGCCACAACAGCACCATAGGATGGCTACCTAGTACGTTATACCAGAGGAGGTTAGAGATTACAGTTTCTAGGGGATGAAAAAAGAAAACACCATCCTACACAGCCAGATTGCAAAGCAGGTGTGGAGAATGAACATGCGCAGTGCGCTGCCCGTGCTCCAGTGGGACTTGTTGGGCTGGCAAGAACAAGAGAGGCTGTCACAGCACAGGCTGCACACATCTGGGAAAGGCTGTCAATCCCAGCCTCCTCCAGCAGCAACAGAGACCTTGCCAGAGCTGTATGCTCCACAGCCTGGTTTTAATCAGCATTTCTATCTATATGCTACCATGCCATTGGGAATCACACAGACAGCGGTGCTTGCTGTATAGATGCCAGCAACCAAAAGGAACAGGCCTGGCTAGATGGATCAGTACTAAAAGTGGGATTTAACATTTCGTATCTCTGGAGAGCGATGCTGACGGGGTGAACCCAGCCTGCATGCAGGTAGGCAGGACAGATGGATCAACCCACCATACTCCTGGAGTACTGCAGCACTACATGTTCTAGCCGGAGCTTTACAGAGCCACCACGTGTCCCTAGCTGCTCCTTCACTCCTTACAGAAACGGGTTGTTTCTATACCACAAGTGTCATTAATCCCTCCTCTAATGCAGGCAAGACCACCATCATGATTTTGTACAGAGATCAAGATATAATCTCATCTAGCCAAGCAAGTACAGAGCAGTTACAGGCAGCAGCCTGAGTACGTTACAACGCAGAGCGCTGGCACAATGTCTCTAACACAGACTGGTGCCGTTTCAACCAAAAAGGAAGAGCAAAAACCAAGTTGCCACTTCTTCCTAACAATGGCAATCAATGTTGCCAGCACCCGAAGGCAAAGTATATCATAGCACTCCATAAACCCAAACCATATGATCACCCAAAAGCACCATTTGACTTTGCCATTTACGTGTCAGTGTGCTGGAAGTGCTCCCACACCTTCCCACTGTCTAGCCAGTGTGCTTTGGGGGGGATTCAGAGATAAAAAGGGGAAAAAGCGCTTGCAGATGCTTCAGAGACATGAAGATTAAGCTCGCAGGAGGCATTGCTATTGCCAGTGTCATTTACTAGAAATATATACAAATATGCATACACATATAAATAGAGATTTTTCCTATGGAAGAGATTTAGCACGTTCAAAAAGCTACTTCATAGATCCCAGTAAAAGCCTACATAAACAGACATGTAAAAGATGAACAGTGTAAGGCAAAACATCAGCTTCCTCTGCCTCAGCAGCCTATTCCACACAAGCCTGCCTTTTTGTGCCACGCTGTCCATCATTAAGTCTCCATTAGGAATGGCCGGTGGATTGGTCATCAGCTAGAACATCCCAAACTTACCAGCTGGGAAACAGAAGTCCAGAGGAAAAAAAAAAAAACCAACACTTATTCAAGGTTGCAGACTGACCTACTCCAGTTTGCATACTAAGGATCTCAGTTATAAAACAAATAGCTATACGCTAAATATAGCTAAGGAGCAGACTTTAATCACCAGGACAGGCTTCATGCGGAGGGCTGACAGGAGCCACTGAGGTAGTATAGCACACAATATATGACAGCCAAATACGAGGCTAAAAAGCCCATTAAACACATCTCATGACCTAAGTACTTCTCCACATCTTCCAGGAGAAGAGGCCTCTTTTTCTAGGGAGGTTTGTTCCCCGGCCAGGACAGCCTCTGCATCCAGGGGATGCGCTTGCGGGTCATGAATGGGAGTATCTGCAAGGGATGGGAAAGTGCTGTTTGTTTCCACAGGCAGCTGCTTTTCGCGCCTGTCAGGATTACTGAAAAGTTTCCAGCACTAATTGGCAGACACAGAAGTTTTCAGAGCATGATGCAACACATAAAGGGGGGAGGAATATGTCAAAGGAAGAAAAAGAACAGACCAGCCAGAGAAAGCCTTTGTTAGTGACTACGCCAGAAGCTGGTGCCTCGGTTTGGAAGCCTTCCTCTGTCCCTCCAGAGGATGTGCTGCAAAAGAAGTTCAGGCTGCAAAAGAAACTGTGCTGGTTTTGTCAATGAAACACCTTTGTACTTCTCCTTTGTACAGTAACAGGCAGATACACAAAGTGACAAAGACAACAAACAAAACGAAGGGGAAGACACACACTATGCAGTTCTAACTACAACATTAGTTCAAACTGAGGTAGACTGTCCAGAGAGGCTATAGAAACTTCCCTCATTGCCCACACTATTCTTTTTAAAAAAAAAAAATTAAAAAAAAATCATCTTCAAACTTCTGTCTTGAATGACAGAGATGAAGACAGACCTAACCTGGGACAGATGGATCAGATGATCTCTTGAAGCTTCTGCCACCCTAAATGTTTGTGAAGCCCTTCCAGTGTAACCAGTATCCATGTATTCTTTACTACACTATGCAAGTTACTCACTACAATAAAACAGGATTAATTTTGACCAAGAGCTCTGGTACAACCAATGCTTTTTTTTTTTTTTTGGCATTATCTTTTGAAAGGAGCCATGTGGGGGAGCACAGAAGAGGGATTAAAAAGCACCAAAAAGTGATTAAAAATTTCCAAGATCCACATATCCAAGATCCACAGAGCATTTCATTCACAGACCTCAAAGGAGGTCAGAACTGCAGCACCCATTTTGTACCTGGGAGAAACAGATACAGAGAAGGAAAAGACTCTTCCCAAGACTACTCAAAAACACAATGGCAGAGATGCATAGTTGCCCAACTCTGTTAGGCACCACTCTCTCTCTGAATATCCAACCCATCAAAGGACTTGGGAAGTCTTTCTGAAGTGTTTACTTTATAAACACAGAGTATAAATACTTTTCAAAAATAATCATTTGGCTTTCCCAGGCACAAATGGAGTTATCAAGGGAGTCAACATCAGAGTTCAGAACATTAACTCTCAAAATAAACCAAACAAACTTCAGATTCCCTTTGTGTTTCAGCATAGACAGCGATGGGGAGATGGGGACTTCATGGCTGGCTCAGAATCCGCAGCAGGGCATTTTGCTAGTCTGTGCCACATTTCCCTCCGACTAACCAGGTGGGTAAACACTAGCATAATAAAAATAAATCACTGAAAGGAAAGTATCACCTAATTTCAGTGCCAATTCAAGTCAGCATCATATTTTATTCCATCATACTGAAGTAAAAAAAATTTAAACTGTGACAACAAAATATGACAACGCTTGGTTTTATTTCTTCACACAACTTTCTTTGCTTATGCTGCGTCTGAAACAACCATGGCTATTTTATAGCCACAGTTTCACTCATTTAGAAGGAGATACCAAAAACTGTGCCACTGCATGGGAATGATTTCCAAAACATCTGAGGCACAAATATTGTGGGTTTGTTGGTTTTTGTTTGTTTTGCGGGTTTTTTTAGGGGGGTTTCTTTGGGATTTTTTTTCAGGAATAGCAGTAAGTATCAGTTTAAGGTGCCAGACTCAGTCACATGCAGTGAAGTCATTTTTCCACTGGTAGCTACAGCAAGAGCTACTGCACAATCATATAAGAGCAAGAAATTAAAACCAACTATGAGGAAAGTGAATTTGCTTTGTCCTGTTTAGCATCGCAGTTCAACGAAGTACAAAAGACAAACACGGCACACGGGGGGAAATACTCCGAGAGCACAGCGGCACTGCAGAAAGAGACTTTGTACATCGATGCACTGACAGACTTCTGTGTTTCTCTGTCAGTATCAGCCACAGAGACAAGAGCTTTCACGCGGGACGGTTGCATGGAGAAGGCAGGATTAGAGTAGGACTCAGGAAGACCAGGTCCAACTCCTTTCTCTAACCTGGGCTTCCAGAGTGACTGTGAGACAGCTTGTCTTCTTTATTCAGCAACTTACCTAATTTGGTCCTTTTAGAAAACTGACCAGTAAAACAAAGCCCCAGTCTTGCTGGGGTCCGACATCACCAGTACTATCAGCCAAGACGCTCTCCCACGCAAACAAGACCTGAAATTCTACTGTAAATATCACAAGAACAGCAATAAAAGAACAACAGCGAGAGATTGTTGGCTGGCTAACTCAGCAATAGAGCTGCAGAAAACATGCTTTCTTGCCCCGTATCAGCAACTTCCTTGGTCATTCTTGTGCTCAGACCCCTTGGGAGATGGAGGGGGAAATGGGTCACGAGGTATTTATAAAATATATTTATGAAAAAAATAGATCTCTCTATAAATAAGTGCATACCAGCGTCTAACTTAGGTCAGCAACAAGTCATGATCAGATCTAGCTACCTGTACATAGGCTTTCCCAGACCTTTAAAAGTATATAAACCTTGCCATGCATTGTATAGACTCTGCAAAGTGGCACTGACACCATGTATCTGGGGGATGGAACTTGTTTCATATATTGTCTCTTTTCCCCACCAGAATTATGGCACTCCCCTCCCCCCCCCAAAAAAAAGCATTCATTTCCCTGAGTTTCACAGACAGAGGAGGCATTTTGAGAAATAAAAACAGCAGCCTCAATCAGGAGGCGGAATCCATGCCCTTACTCATTTTAACCACCCAGTAACACAAGGGAAGAAGAACTGGCACGCGTACCCTTACATAGCTGCATCCCTTGACACTGGAAAATCCCCCTTTGGGTTCTTCATCATTTCTTCTGCCAGAGCAAAAGCACAAGTGGGGAGAAAGAGGAAACGCACCAGGAACTGCTACTTGCTGGAGTAAATCATAGCAGCCTCCAAGGCCAGAGGCGACAGGAAGCCAAGCAGAAGAGGAGCACATACCAACCCTTGGCCTCAGCAGATAATCCAGTCCATACTTATCCTAACAGCATCTCCTGAAACACGCAGGTTTTCCCTTAATTGAAGGCAGGCCCCACACATGAGTGCTCCTGAGACGACAGACTGGTTCCAGCCCAGCTTCTCTCCGACATGCCTGTAATGGCCGGTGCTGATGCTTTAACTTGTGGCTCGTCTCAGAGCTGAGCCTTTGAAGTCCTGTAACTCTCAGTGACTTCTGGCAGGCAGAGTGACACCTTTTTGTGAGAACACGGCTGTTTGGTGCAGACTCTCCCCTTCCTAGCCCTATAACAGCAGGCAGGTAATTTCTTAAAATGCCAAATCCCAGACCCAAGTTTAAGAACGGGCAGCTGCACCATGTTTAAAGCACCACCTCCCCAGCAATGACGGGGCAGGACTGACCTGTGCTGATTAAAGGGGCTCTCTCGGAGCACCGCTGGGTAGAGGAATGCTGCCTGGCAGGCGGCAGGGCAGAGGCTAGGGCCAACAAGCCTGGCCAGGCACCCCGAATATATCTCTGTCCACACATAGACCAATTCTTCTCAAACTGCAAGTCACCCTCAAGGAAACGCTTCCAGCCAACAGTAACGGATGGGCTGGTGAAACTTGACATCCATTCCAGCAGGATGACTTTCTGAGACCAGGTTTGCAGGCCTACGAGACTGACGCTCAACAGAGCAGCTAATAACAGTCGGTGCTGACACGGTGCTTTGTCTCCTAGCACTTCCCAAACGCAGTTGCAGCCTGCCTAGATACCCTGGAGATAACAACGCGTGCCTCTGCCTCCATCCCTGGATGCTTTCCCAAACAGACCATTTGCTGGTTTGTATCAGGAGATGCAAGGGGCAGAGACCTGCCCGATCTGCCCTGCCATTCACACCCTGAGCAGTATGTGACTGCCAGCAGCCCGACCCAGTTGGGCCTTCCTCAGAAGCACATCTCCTTGCTACAAACAAAAAACCCCACCAAATCCTGCAGTACGTAGTTAATGTCGATATCTGGATCGTTAACAAAAATCCAGAGAGGAGATTGAGCCCGGCAAGCAGTCCAGCTTCCCAGAGACAAAAGAAAATTTTCCTCCCGTTTCAAAACCAAAACTCGCTCGGCACTGAGCAATCGATGCTGACACCCACTCTTATCTCCATCTTCCCAGCATCAGGCCCCTGCTTCTCCCGCTGCTCCCAGCCAGGGCCATTTGCTGTGACCCAGCGGGTGTGTTTACTACCAAACCAACACCCAGCTGCGGAGGTGCCGGTCAGGGCTGTAGCCCTGTGCGTGTGTGCAGGTGGGTGTGCACCAGGCCAGGCGGCAGCCGAGCAGCCACCGCACGCTCCCACCCGAGCTCCCTCCCCACCAGCCGGTGGGTGCCCCGGTCCTGCCCAGCCTTCGGGGCTGCAAAGGCAGCGGGGACCGGCAACGGCAGCGGCGGGAGCGCCATCCCTCCTCGCACGAAACGCAGCCCGCAATAAGGACGGTGCCTTTCCTCCCCCGACCAAGGACAATGCTTTCCCGTGGCCAAGCCTCCGACGAGGAGCCCGAGCGGCGGACCGCGGCGCTGACAGCGCCACAGACCCCGCTCCCTCCCGTCTTCTCCCGCACCAGCTTCGTTCACCCCCTCCTTTGTTGCCGGCGCGGCGTGGGCTCGCAGAGGCGCTCCCCTCCCCGCGGTCCCCCTTACCCTCTCGCAGCCCGCCGGGGAGCGGAGCGGGAGCCTCCGCGCTGCCGCAGGCCGCCGCACC
>NW_008795034.1:3672638-3693323 GCF_000699145.1 Aptenodytes forsteri
GCGGCGCGGAGGCTCCTCCTGGCTGCCTGCAGCCCTTAGCGCTCGCTCCTTAAAAAAGAAAAGAATCGTGAAGTTCGCCTTTTGCTTGGCAGAGGCGCGGCCTCCCTTCCTCGCAGCTGTGGGTCTGGTCTCTGGAAAGGAGGGGCTCTCTAAGCACACCTGAATTTACGTGGTAGCAAATTTCATTGATTCGAGAAGGGCAGGAGGAGTTGGAGGCGCGTCCTGGAAGAAAGGAGGGAGCCCTAATTACCAGGGATTTTCTGGGGAATGCAGCCAAGAGAAAGCACCTACAGCCTTGGAAACTCGTTCATTCAAAGCCAGGAAGGGTGGGCTGAGCTGATCGTCATCACTGGTGCCTCACCACCTCTCTGCTGATGACTCCCAGAGCTGTACCTGGGCTGACATTAGATGGAGACATAACGGTGCAGGGTCATATCTAGCACCTAACCCCTGAGATTGCATCTTTAATTCAGACAGGAGTGGAAGTGCTTTGTACAAAGGCCACAACTCTTACCCAGTGTACTTTACTAGCTCTACAGACACTCCACATCACTCAACGGGCAGTGATTTTGCACATCGGACGCTATGGTGGAAGGCCACAGGCCATGCAGTAACAGAGGAGGGTCCCACCTGGCAACAGTCCCAAAATCTGATGCTGTGACTCTGCTCCATACCCCCTGTGTGGGCCTGGGAAAGCACAACAGAGATGCAAGTGAAGGAGATGCAGGCAGCAAAACAGAGAAGAACGAAGCTGAGGTCAACTGACCATCATCCAGAGTATGAGATTTGACAGCCCCAGCCTCAGCAAGACAATCCAGCCCCACGAGGCAGCCGCAAGCATCCTCATTTTCCATCTTGCAGAGGGGAAGCCAAAGCGAAGAGAAGTGAAATGCCTGGTCCAAGTCAAAAATAGAACCTGAAGCACCCGACTCCGACGCCTCTGCTTCAACTGTTAGTTCACCGTCTTTCCCTGATATTTTCCCTACGTCCAAGCTCAAGTCATTACTTTGCGGTTCTGGATACAAGATTTTTTGTCTCCTCTCTAATCTGTAGTTGCCTAGGGAGACAGTATGTCACCAGGAGAAGAGCTAGACGAGAAGGTGCCTACTGAATCAGGCTCTGGACTCCAACAGGAGGTCTCGCTTCTCCGTCCAGCTTCACCCCTGGTTTGCCAGCTCTGCCAGTTCGTAGCCTTAGGTCCGAGTTTCTTTCCTTATCAAAATGGTGATGGAGTGATGATGGTGACCTCCCTTTGCGAGTTCCAGAGAGACTAATGAGAAGCGTTACATGCAGCCGTGCATTTTGTAAGAAGGAGGAGTGTAAATTTAAAGCAGTTTTGAAAAAAAATCCCCTTTAATGTTTTCAGGTGCTTCAGGCTAGGATTTCAAATCAGATACTGCTCAGAAGTTAAACCTCATTTTTGATCAATTGCACAATTTTATGCTGTATCTTATATACACCGATTTGTTCGTATTACAAAAACTTCCATATAAACGTTTAATTTACAGCCCTATGTCTACATTACGACAAAGAAGGTCAGCGAGTCTGGGGTTCTATTTTGCCTGCCAATACTCTGTGGTACGCGCAGCGGCTCAGTGCCGTTTCCCGTCTTCACTCTCGAATTGTTGCAGGACGGGGGCCCTGGACTGACACGCTGCATTGCAAGCTGGCACGTTTCTCATTGCTTCTCCATTTCAGCAGCAGAAGTCTTGAATTTTACAAGCACTTTTGTTTTCTTCTTTAGAACTCAAGTCATCCCAAGGGCTCTGTGTGCAAATAGTCATATATTGTAATGACTATTACCTCTTATAAAGTAGTGACTCGAGGCGCCCTGCGGTCCGAGGCCGTTGTGCCAGGCATGCTCCCTGAAGAAGCGGCAGACCTGCGCACCACGGAGTCAGGTTTCCCTCGCGCTCGTGCGTTCTGCAATGCTGATGCAAAACCAAGAGGATAATCGAGCCCACTAGCTTCAGTAAGATGAAGCGTCAGTAAGATGAAGCTAGAAAAATTTCACAGCTCTTAAGTCATTTCCTTGAATCATTTTGACAAATCTGCCTCTCTGACTAAACTTTCTCAGGGGAATTTCCAGGGAGAGAAGGAAAGATCATTCGGGGCCAGAGCACTCGCGGTGATGTGGCTGAGGTACCCGTAGACTTGAATTTGTGTCTTTGCCATCAAGTGCTCCCCCACGAAGCCACCCCTCAGCTTTTGTTGTACCTGCTTTTCACAAACAAAGCTTCAGGATGAAAATAAATGTTGAAATCCCATCATTCTGCAGAATGGCACTATGATTTCCCAATAACCATTTATTTATGCCCAGGGGCTGCGTGCAGGCAAACAACCCTGCACTGATGATCCCAGGCATGGAGAAGCACAGGAGACACTTAAGTTTCAGCCTATGAATATATGAGGACTTGTTAATTTTACAGAGGTGAGCAGAGCCATGACTTTCAATTAAACCATTACATGTAGAGAGCTGGTATGCAATCTCTGACATTTCTGGGCTATCACACTTGTCTGATAAACCTCTTGCTATATACTACCCTCTTATTTTATGGATATGATACATACTTTGTTTTGAAAAGTGGCTTCTCACAGATAGTCAAAACTGTCTGCACTTGACTGATCCATTATTCTGATTTGGTAAGTATTTGCATTAGCTGTTGGGATCACTAAAAAGCTTCACAGCTGTTTTCTTTTAAATTATCCTGACAAACTGAAGCATTACACAAAGTAACGTAAAAACCAGGGGAATACTCACGCGTGCATCTAGGGAAACAAAAAGAGCAAACATTTTGTGGTTTGCTGTTCTCTACATTGTTTGAATAAGGATGGCAGATAAGGAATGGCCAAAGCATTCAAGTATCTTTCCATTTCATTAGCCAGCAGCAGGAGATGAAGCACCTCTCCGCGAAGAGCTGATAAGACACTTGATTTGTCACGTACCAATAGGTTACACTTCCTAAAGCCCTGATCCTGCAGTTGTTCCCCAAAGGCAGCTACGTTTGAAGGGTACAGAGAGCATATATAGGCCACGTGAAGTGGTGACATCAGGACCCCAGAAGTCAACAAAAGCTTCAGAGTCGAATCCTTTCAGCCTTTTCCCTACCACATGCCTAGAAATCCCTGCCAAACGTATCCCTTTGCCCTGCCAATGTCCTGTGGGAACCGAGCGGTGGCAGAAACAACTGTATTTGAAAATATTCTGCAACTTCATTGCTGTGAACTTGCACTACGCAACAAGAGCGTAAGTTCTTACTATTCATTCAAGCTGACACTATAAATAGCCTGCTGCATTTGGTGGCAGAGCACAAAATTCCAGCATTGGTGGGAGAAACAAGACTAAAGCAGTGATTTAAAGAAAAGCTGTTTTTTTCCTTTGATTACAGAGCTGCTGAAAGAACTTCTTATCTTGAGGATCAGTGACTGCTTTAGGCCTTGCTCATTCTAGGCCAAGACTAAAGTTCAGAAACTTCTTGTAAACAGCTTTTAAATTGTTAAGATCTTGCACAGTTGCAACAATTCAGCCGAATGGCGCCATGTTTTCAGGCATTTGTTATCCAACCGAGAGCCACTGCAAAGCCTCTAATATCCAGCAGATTCTGTTGTATCTCCTTAGTGAAAGAAACCTCTCATCTACCTTCAGACATCTATATCCGAGCCAACTGTCTAGACTTCCTATACAATGAGTGCAGAGAAACAGGCACTGGGGTGCAATTCCCCTCATCATATTGCAGACATCTAAAATGGATTAATTGCTCTCTAGCAATGCCCGCTTCCATCCATGAATTACAGGGGTAGTCGAGAATTAGGCCAAATGAGATGTTTAAAGTTAAGTGATATGAATTGCACTCATCTTCCTTCCAGAAATGCTCAGCACAGCTGATGCTGCTTATTTGGGTGCACGTAGATCAGACATGCATGTCAGGTACGTTCTTGTCTGAAGGCCTGACTTTGTTCTGTTTCACTGAAAGAAATTAAACTGTTGGCCAGGATTCAACAGGGGCAAGATCTGGCTCCAGGACCCTTCAGGGGAGCGCACGTGGCTTGTACAGCGTGACGGAAAGTGCTCTGAAAGAAGGCTTTCTACTAGGCTGACTGCTGTGCGTTCCTACACACTTGTTAACATAAAAAAAAGTGTGGGTGGAAATCTGTTGAAGGATCATGGCAGTTCTCATTAATTATGAAGATCAAGAGGAGCTCTTACTGCTTTTTTAGTGTATTTCCTATACTGAAATTAGTGCATTAACTGTTACTTAAACTTCAACCATCAGTATAATTTAATCATTAGCGCAGTCTGGTTCTTGTTCTACATTTTTGAAGTAAACCTCCTTGCTGCAGTAGCAATGACTCTGAGGAACGCAGGACAGCACTCTACACAAATGCAACACGGTAAAATGGACCACACTGCATGATCGAAGAAATAGTGTAATTTTCGTTACAAAGACTGTTCCCTATCCATGAGACCAAAGGCAAGTGGATTTTCAGAGAAATTCAGCATCCATTAAGTGGAGGCCTTCTGAAATTCTCTCCTCTGATACTATGTTTGTCCAAATGATCTACACAAGATCATACTGGCAGTGGAGAACTTGAAATAGCTCTTTTTTTAAAGTCAGTAAATTATCACCAATCTTTCATCTGAAGATGAAGCTCCTCTTTACAGATGAAGTAAATGAATCATGAAGAGTAAAACTAACATATCTGCGATCATCCAGCTGAAACAGAAATATGTTGGTCGACATCTACATTTCAGTGTCGAACATCTACAACTAAGCATGACCAAAAGAGAGTAATACAGGAGGATAAGAGCATGGAGAGACTGAAGGGAGATTTGGCACTAATGAGTGTAACATCTTATTCCTGGGGGGGTGGGGAACAACACAGCAAAAAAACAGAGGTTAAGTAGTGGATAAGCCCTCCCATCCTAGCACAGTACCACATATTTATTTTCATTTTCTTTGTTATTGCTCTAAAGCTTGTTGCTTGTCTGAATTGAGACTGAAGACCAGGCTGTCCTTTGCTTAGTCCAATTTTTAAAGATCGGGGCAATTGACAGTTGCACTTAGCCAGGCTTGCACAAATAAAGGGACTTTTATGCTTATTGACCTCAAAGGTGAGCCAACATCACTTATATTTTGTAGACTCGGGAACTGAAATCGGGAGGAATTTGTTTATCTTCCCAAGGCCCACTCTAACGCAGCAGCACAGCTGGGTGCAGAACCTAGGTGGCCAGACTCTGGGCATTACCATGTTGTACTTCACTCAGTTCATGCATTTCTTTTTATACACATTCAAGTCAGAGAAGAAAGCCAGCCATAGAGCTCCCAGCACAGCGTCCTATACCCTATTCATCAGGTGAAGCTGCAGCCTATTTTATAAAGCCTCTGGTAATTCTCTGTATACCTCCGTGTAGCTCAGCATATCCTCAGGAAAATACAAGGAGACAAAGATCACTCATAATGGGGCAACTCTGCATTTTTCCAGTTGTCAAAGCATCATGTACACCAGCACCAGTCATTTGCAAACCATCTGAGCTCTGCCTCTGTGCACTGCAAATCAAAGTTACTTCTGACTCGCTTAACTATTTTTCATTGTATGTCAAAAAATTATTCCCCTCTTCTGCTGCTGCTCCAAGTACACGCCAGCAGACTTTTCTCATTGTTGTCAGGGGTGTAAAAATTTATTGTTTTCTCTGACCTGTTTGAACAGGGTCTGTAACAAATTGGAGCCAGCCTGTACTTTATGAAAAAAAGCAGTCTGTTTCCCTGTTGTTTGGGCCCTGACACAAATACTATTTCAGACCAAATAGAAGCACCAGATGTTTTCTGCCAGAGCTACAAAATGTGCAGCGCCTGCGAGAGGCAAGAGAGTCCTGTTTCCTTTGCATGAACTGGAGTGTGTTAGAAGATCAAAGATGAGGGACGGGAGCCAGGATGAAAAAGCTTCCTATCTGTGCCTAGAACTTGAAAAGAGATTTCAGTACCTACAACCGAAGCTGTGTTTATTGGGGAAGGGGAGGGAAACAACTGTCCAATTTTGACACTTGGAGAAAAGCCATACTTTTTAAATGTCTCCAGCAGGCAATGCACAGAGCTGGTGCGGACCGCTGAAACATCCAGTCCTGCCACTTCGGGTTCTTAGCCTTTAGTTCTCCAGAAAAGCAAAGCTATCCCCAAAAAGGCACTGACACTGTAATTTAACATAGGGCACGCTTTCCCAGAAGATCCCAAAGCACACATGAAACAATCTTTGTAACAAGTTGCAGATGAGAAAATTGAAGCATGAAGTAGTTTACATGACTTACAGTCCCATGCGGGATCACCTATAGTCCACTAATTTCCAGTCATTAAAGTAGCCGATAAGCTACTTTGCCAGTAGCCTACTGGGTGAGACGTAAGCCTACGTTAATGAGCTCTGCTAGAGCTCTGCTGGCTCCATACCGAGGTGTGGAATATTAGCAATCTTCTTGTGTAAGGCAGAAGGAGTACGGAAGAGGTAGGAGGCCATCCACAGTACAGCTAGCTGCCCTCTACTTCCCTCAAACATATGTATGTTTTCAGTTAAGGAGAGGTTTCAACCAAAGACCCTGACCAACCTAACTTAAATACCGCAGTAATGAGCACAGCGTAAATACATAGCTCAAAACCCACAGCACATCTTGTTTCAGCACTGATGCAGGGGAATGTGCTGCTATCCTGTCTCTGGGAGAGCGCTGGGTGGTAATTAAACTGCATTTTGTTCTCTTTCCACAGAAATGTCCATGCAACAGAAGCATGCTATTCTGGTACAGAGGAACTATCTACCATATGTTAGAATTTCAGCTTTCCCACCATAGTATGTTTCCAGCATCAACCCATTCAACCATCCACTGATCCCAGCTGTCATTTTTCAGTATGACATTAAAAGCTTTAAAGAATCAGTGTGATGTCTTTATAAAAAGGAGATTATTTCTTTACGCAGAAATAATATGTCTTGTAACAGCAGCCAGTGTGCATTGCAGTCCTAGCTTCAGACAACGCAAATGCACTGTATGTGTCTTGGATTTGGCTGCTGGAAAATGCCAACTTCTTAGCTGTGAAGATATAAAAGAAAGAAAGGAAAGGAGGTAAATTGTGTGTTCTTTTACGCTCTTTAGAAGAAACAGAATCTGAGGAGGGTGGTAACAAATATAATGTTAACAAGGGGAAAAATACAATTAAGGTAAATTAACCTGTGGAACTCAATGCCAGAATATATTAAAGGTAATTAAGATAATTATATTGCAGTGGTAGCTATGTTAATTCTAATTAGAGTAAAAAAGTATGAGACAAAAAGGTATGAGACAACCCTTAACTCTTGATGAAAAACTTCTCTGAACAGATTTATAGCTGTTCAATATCACGCTTAAGGTTTGCCTCTCTTTCCTTTGAGCCTGTGGTAACAGTCAGCTTCTCAGAGGGGATGTCCGCTTGAACAGGCTTCTGGTCTGTTCCAGTAGGTAATTCGCCTGTACCTTTCATTTTATATTCTTTGCAATACATCTAAGAATGCTTGGGGCAGGAGAACAGAAAGAGCAGATTACTAGCCGAGATATTTACTGAAGAAAGGAAATAAGAAATTAATAGAGTCTTTTTTTGTGAAAAACACTTAAAAATATGAATTAAGCCATGTGAGACCCATCTAGCATGCAAATTGTATGTATAGCTAAAGAAAAGAGATGGAGATATTTGCAAATGGGGCTTAAAATGTCATGGAAACAGCTGCCCTCCCAACAGACTGAAAATTCATTTCCTTCTTGTATACAGACAAGTACGGCAGAGAAACCCACCCACTTGCATCCATGCTTATGTATCACACCAAAAGCTATGATATTTAAGCAGACTATAAATACCGACCAAAAAACCTAACAAATGATCAAATCTCATTGTTGTTGTTGTTTTTGCAAGTGGGCTTGTTTTAAGAGATTATTAATATTTGTAATATCAAGGTCATAAAACAAAGCCATGACCATATTCAATCCCAGAGAAAATTGCCTTGAGAATGACATACTGCAGTGACCTTCAGACCCCGATAGTCAAGGAGCTGAAGTCTGACAATTTCCCCCCTTACAATCCCTAGCTCATGCAAATCCCCCTTCACAGGGCTGACATGACTGATCTGGGGAAGAACAGCCAAGGAGATTTGTAACGCAGGGCTCTGCCCTGCAGTTGTTTCCGTAGAAAATAAAGAGGATATTAGATGTAACCCCTGTAAACAGCACTTCAAATTTGCAGGGCAGTTTCACTCTCCCTATCCCCACATTGCAAAAAAACTACAACACTGTATTTAAAGATCAGTTTGTATACCTGGTAGATCTAGAAGTACGTAAGCAGGTCAATCTGGGCAGCAGATGAAAAGAAACTAGAACCTTGTTGGATTCATTCCATCATCGCTGCTTTGAGACTGTATTGTTTTGAGAGGTGTGGAGTGCATAAAAAATATTGTAAGCCTGTATCACCGAAGCAGACAGAAGGGTGAAATACTTCTCCCGTACCTGTGTAGGCTTGAAGAAGGTGGGTGTCGTTCCCAACACAAAACAAGACCTGTCCCACAACAATTTCAGCATTTGTTTTCACAGGAACCGTGCCTGCAGACTGCCAAAGCCATGGGCTTAGCTAGGACGTGCTGCCATCCAGCTCTGCTGGAAGCCAGTCTCTGATCTCTGCAGCAGATTATTTGCAATCATTTTCCACCTCCACAACCCTCTGGCCTACAGCAGGCTGAATGATTTTATCAACGAGAATGATGTTTTTGTCACCCATTGCAATGAAATCGCATCCAAGCAGCCGGTGCTGGGAAGCATGTCGTACTCCCAGTCTGCTGATTTCAGTAGGGAACTGAGGCCCCCATTTAGCAAAAGCCCTAAGTGCAGGTTTAACTTCACGTGTAGGAGCAATCCCCGTGAAATTAATTAGATTAGACATATCATGAAAGCCAACTCCATACCAAGTGTGCACTGTTGTACTGTGGCTTGCTGGTGCACAGCCCCCTATCAGGATCAGGCCTTTCCCTGCATTATATTGTTTTGAGGCAGCAGAACACAGGAGCAATGGGATGCCATTAGATACAGCACTAAGCTTTTAGTTTGTAAATCCTTTATTTCCTCAAGATCCACTTTGCTGCAGCATTTGATTTTCCAATTATATTCCTGCCTTTTACCCTGTTTTCCAGCTGCATAAGGAAGTCAAATGCCTTGCTCAAGGTTACACTCCCTGATGTAGTGGGCAAATAAAGACTATTTCTGGCAGCTGAGATGTCTTTTCAATCATTCATTTCCATGAAATTCCAATTCTAATAAACAGATTTACAAGCTACAATCCTGCCAGATGAGGTGTGTCTAGTTCATCTGTACTACTTTCGCTCGATATGCATGTGTATACACACTACGTTCTGTAGCACCTTTATCATGAGGTTATTTTCAGTAAGTAATAAAAATATTTCCATTCTGAGATGAGATTTACTAAGCACAGTTGTGTATATTACAATGCACTGAAACAAGGGATGTTTATAAAGGGCATTTTGCTGCGTTCTGGTTGTATTGTGTCGAACCTTCACATCCACTAAGAGTTAAGCCCAATGAAGCGACTGACTGACAAACCGTACAATCAAACCCGTTCGTATAGCTGCTATATATTAATTTTACAACAAAGATTGTGTGTGCAGCTCTGTCTTTCTCTGTTCCACTCCAACATGTCTCCTAAGCTGAAGTAATTCAGTGCATGCGGCATTTGTATTACTGTATCATCCATCTACAGGAGACGAACTCCTGAAAGGCAGGGAAAGCCAACAGCTCAAGCCCAGCTCATATTCACCCTAATGACAGTATGGAAGATTTTCTGGCCTTTCAGCACTTTTATCACCTGATGTCAGCATGCATTTCAGGAGGTTGTTAACTAGGAATTCACTGATCAAAGAGGGTTGTCTCTGAAGAACGGTATAGTCACAGAGGACTTAGGGCACACTCAATTTATATAGCCCGATCTGCTTGGGAAGCAACTTACCTGATTAAGAATCCTCCTGTAGTGCAGCAGTAAACAGTATCTTATGTTAATGACAACTGAAATACTGAACAAATAACTTGAACTGCATTTGTTTCCTTTTAGCACCCAGAGAAGTGGGTGAAATAACCAAATAATCACCAAATAACCATTGTAGGGGTGGGGGAACCTATGTTTCATGTTTAGGAGTTAAAAGCAGTATTTTTCAATATCTAAGATGTTTTTCTGAGCTACTGGTCAATTTGTGTTTAACCAACTAAACCTATATAATATCATACACAAATGTCCTGCATGTACAAACATGTAAATACTTGCATATAGACATGTTTATTAACATGCATAAAACCTGCACAAATGTAATTGTGTAAGTAATTAAAGGAAGCAGTCAATTGTACTCAATATAGTGGACAAAGGCCACATTCTAGGCCAAAACTCTCTCGTCTTGGGCAAGACATTTCAAACTTTCCTGTTTCAGTTTCGCCACCTGTATATTGGCAGTATCTTTTTTCCAGCAAGTGTGCTGCCTGCATCAATGAAGTTTTTAGCCATTCAGTTAAAGATCCTATCAAAGTATTACTAGCAAGCATACATGCAGAATTGGAAAGCTAAATCCCAGAGTAGACTTGGAAACTATTATAAAGATATATCTAGCAAACTGGCCTGCTCTCAGCTGATATGAGTACTGAATTCAAGAACTATGTTAGGAGAGTGATCAAGAGAAGGAAGCAGTAATGGCGTAGGAATCAGCCTCTGTTCTCAGCTCTGGTACCAGTCTAATAGTCAAAAGCAATACCTGCAGGAAAAACTTTGCTTGGCAGCCTGGAAATCTCCAGGACAAATAATGTTTAGGGAAACAGTAGTTCCCAAAGCCCAGGAAGAACATACTAAATACTTTTGTGGGTAAGACAATGCATTGCTATTTACTCATATGGGTAAGAAAGTGGCATTCAACACCCCTTCACCTCATCCATTAAGTTCTGTCTTTGAAGTATGGGAGCACAAGTACAGTCACCAAGAGGGCAAATGCTATTATTTAACATTATTATTTGCATATCATATCTATTAAATCTGAACAAGATGCCAAGACAAAAGGAGCTGCAAGAAAAGCAGAAAAACAAAGCTAATGTAAAATAATTGTGATAAACTGTGGAAACAAACGGAAAAATCACCATGTGATTCAGCTAAGACAAGTGATTGTACAACTCTACATTGATCTGGACAAATAGCAAAAAAAAAAGGGGGGGGGGAAACACCAGGGAAATATCCGCTGGTTACAACAGACTGAAAACTGAACATGAGCCAGTGATGTGCTCTGAGCAAAAGATAAATCATGGATAATTTTAGTTCAGACTGAAACATTTAAACTCCTCCGTTACAAACTGCTTGAAACAAGGTATTACAAAGAGAGCTGCTCCTCAGTATTAGCTCCAGACAGTACAGTTCACGCTGGAAGCAGTCACTAGACCAAACCCTGGAGCCGTTTCCTCTCTTCTCTGGTCCCTGTGCCTGCGAGGGCGGAGGCATCAGCAACCACAGCAATAAAAAGCAGTGGCCACACCAGCTGGCAGTGGTTTCCTCCCTTCATGGCTCCAGGAGAACGGCTCATATTTTATTCATGAAAAATGAGGCCTCTGGAGGTCTAAGCGAAAAAGCAGGAAGTAAATATTTCTTGGGGGCACTCGGTCGCAAGCTGGCAAGTGTCCAGGACATCAAGAAGGAGAGGCGGGGGTGGAGGATGGAAGCATGAAAGCTCCGTTCCTACCAGCCTTCCTGCGATGGTAGGAAGGAGGATCACAAAGCGCAAACTGTACCTTGAATGTCCTGCGTGGTGACCCACACAGGACCAGCAGGGAACAAACTCGGTTGGTGTCCTGTAGTGGGGGTCCTGCAGGGAGTCACTGCATCGCAGGGGGAATGCATGCTGCAGGGTCGGTGCGGATGCATACCAGGATGGGATCCCTCCAAGGTTTGGTTTGGAGAGGCTGATGTTTACCCCAGCCATTTGCATAAGCTGTTGCTTTGAGTTCTCCAGGTAGTCTTTCTCCCCACCTTGCCACACTCCTCTCATGTCCTAAAACTACATCACCCTAAAGGCTGTTTTGCATGTGCCTTCAGAATAGGAGCACACCTGAGCTCAGAGTAAGCACCTTCCTAGGAAAAGAGATCTTGTCTTCCCACGTAGCCAAACAGCCCCCTTCCATTTCCTTGTGCCCCCAATAACAAAGACCACCCTTAATATCAATAGAGAAAACAATCTTCTGCAGTCCTTCACTTTCCTGAGAAGACCGACGTGAAGCTGCAGATGTCATTTGTCGGCCACTAACTGGAGACACAGAAGTGTCCTGTAAGCTCTAATTGTGTGCAGAGGAACAACCGTCGGTCCCCTTGCAGCTCAGACCTGACACACAGCACTGGCTGTTGCTAATTTCATAAGTCTTACCATCAGGGTTGACTGTTTCTGAACTCCAATTATTTTGCACAGGACACTATAAAAAGACTTTTCCGAGAAGCCTGAACTCCTCCTTGCAGATTTCTGGAATCTGCAGGGAAAGGAAGAAGCTACCTATTATTTTCTGACAGATTCCTAAAAAAGGATACGTGCAGGGGAAGATTTATTTCTTGAAAATTAGAAAAGAAATGTAGCATTTTACATTAACATCCATCCTTCGTGGTTTTAATTACCGTCTAATGAATATTAGCCCTCAGAATATCTCCCCTGCAGGGCTGAGCAAATGCGAAACAAGTCATAGCAGGGCAGTCAGAATGAAAGGAAGGGAAAAAAACAAGACAATAAAAAAACCCACACATCAGGAGAGGCAGAAAAACGCGCCCTGGGATGCAGCAGCCAACATTCATTTAATAATGTCAACATTTCATATGCAAAGCTTTCCTGGGTGGTAGTAAAACATATGGATTAATAATGGCATGTGGTGGGATTAGATAAAAAATAAATTAATATTTAAGGTGCTCTTTATAGTATGGGGGGCAAGGGGAGGAAGAAATAATTCTCTGTCAGTGCAAGCATCACCTAAGATTACTGTTGTAGAAAGAAATTTTAAAAACAACAAAACCCCCTAAAGACCACCCCTATATTAAATCCTGGTTTTACTCAAGTCCGTGGGAGTTTTCTGCTGCACTGCCATAGGACTAGGACTGCACTCATTTCCCATTAGTTAGCTTATTTTGAAAATCCCACTCAAATGCATCCAGCTGCCTCCAGCATGTAAATGCACAAAGCCCACTGGAAACTGAAGTTCAGGCAGGCAAATACTGAGTTGGTATCAGAAACCTCAGCCTTCAGAGCAGACACTTCTCTGCTCTTCAGTTACTGACAGTTTCTCCCTTACCAATATATGCACCCCAGTTCCCCCCTCAACAAAACTTAGCCACAAATATCTACAACAGAGATTACAAAGAAAAAAAAACACTTTAAAAACCCTCAGAATAGAGAAATAGCTTAAGCGCTCTAACCAGAAGCCAATTTAAACAGACATTTTTTAAATTCAAAGCTCTTTAAAAGCTTTACTAAAAATGAAGCTATTAAGAAAATAAACATTTAAATAAAAGGTGACCAAAATCCTCACATCACAAATGTTTATGCTAGGTGTACTGTATCGTAGCATCTGTCTGGCCTCTGTAAGACTGATAACAATTATAGTGGTCTTACACTTACCCAGAGGGAGCCCAAAAGCGTTTTACAAAATCTGACACCGAACTTGCAAATGTATAAGCGTATCTTTAAGTATCTGCATATATCCTAAAGACAGCCTGTCAATTTACCAAACAAAAATATAATAAACAATCCATATGTAAGAAGTAGTTTCAGGCTTCTCCAAGCCAATTTTGACAGAAACTTTTTATCCTGTGACTTGCAGTGTGAAAGCTGTGCAGACGGCCAAGGAAGCTGATTAAGCACAGCTTCTATGCAACCGAAGTGCTCTTAGGTGCTTTGGATGCATGAAACAAAGGAGACTGAAACAAGGATTTTCCCTTCCTGCTACAGTTAAAGCTGCTTTGAGGAAGTGCAGGTAAAAAAAACTACAAAAGAAGGGATATCTAAGCTAATGTTTAACTTGAATTGATTAGATTAACTCTGTTACTTTGACACACCATTAAAGCAAGATTTACTGAATACTAGACAAAGATAGGCAAACTGCCTCATTTTGTTTAAAATGTCCTGTTCTTACATAGCACTTAAATGCAGTATCAATGAAGTGACAAATTACTCTGCTGCTTAAATGGACCTCTCTCGACATTGGAACTTACTGCCCTTTCCTGTTGCGTTTGTGTTTCAGAGGACCACCACCTCACAATGGGTCAGCAGAAAAAGAGCAAGCTGGCTGCAGGGAAATCAGGTATTTTCAAGGAAGTGGCTAAACACCAGGAGATATCCAACCTGGCTGCGTTCAAACCTGCAGGTGAGTCTCACTTACTCAGTAAAGCACACTAATAGGATTTGTTCACTTAGAAGGGGCAAAACCCAGATGACTAATGCCTTTTCTTTCCTCGCTCCCGTTTCTCAGACTTCTGTGATAACTTCAATACTGTAGCTCTAGAAACAACGAACAACAAATGTCTTTAGTCGGAGGATATACTGAACCTAATTAAGGCAAGGGAAATTTAGGGAGGCAGCCCTAAATTTAGGGAGTTAGCCCGGTGGAATGGAGCCTGGATTGCAGGGTTAATATCCAAAGGTTTACCTCCACAGGAGTGTCCTGTCACATCTCATTTGAAGGATGCTGCCTGGAGCTCTAGGGCCGAGCTGGCACCACGCTGGACTGCGGCCAACTCTAACTGCACAGTGCCAGCTAGTGCAGCACCTGGGTTTCGCTAGACTTTAACCCCATAAAACAGAATACACCTTCACCCAGTAATGCGCGACCGTTTCCTTTCATGTTCTCCCAGACCAAGGAAAGGTTCACAAGCCATTTTCTCTTGCGACAATCAAAGTGCGAGCGCATATTTTGGTATTATGCTCTAGACTTAATACAATATACCAAGTCATCATTTAAATCCCAAATTGATATGCAGCCACTAAAACAAATCTTAAGAGTACAAGTCCTATTTTCCATTGCATATCTAGGCAAAACCACACCAAATATTTCGAGTAAAATTCACCTGTACACATAGAGGTCTGAAGATAACAACCACATTTTTATTTTTGCCAGATTTTTCTCACTTCCTCTATCACGAACACTCTACAGTCAAGCCAGACTCGACCCTTACCTTCATCTTTTGCTAAATTCCTCCTTTATGGTTTAGGAATTTCCTGGTTTGGAATACTGCAGCTCTTCCTTCTGATATTTCTAAATCCATGCTCTGCAGACTTGAAGGAATCCAGAGTGCTACAGCCTGGTAATTCCTGGGCTCCTGATAAACAACAACATTATTACATTTTTGTCTTTTACATACAGAAAATGAGCGCAAATGAATATTATTTAAGATTTACTTTGTTGCATTCAGCTAAACAAGATCTCTGATCAAGTTTTGCCCAGCATTTAAGAGACTAGATACAGCTGAAATGGATTGCATAATGTGATACAGTACCAATTAGGGGCAGTCAGTGGAGAATATTACCAGACTGCTGACGTCAGGAACGAACACAGGAAAATACAAATGCCGGATGCACTAACAGAAGTATCGTGCTATACCATGGCTGCACTGTGTCTGACCAAAAGTCAAGCAATACTATAACTATTAAAAAAATAAAATCCACTTTGTATCAACTTCATTGCAGATTTCTTTCAAAGTTTCTGATAAACATAATCAAGTCGGTCCACATTCCCATTATTATGGGAAACAGAGGCCACGGAGACGAAGTGTTACGTCTGAAAACACAAACTAAGTGGCACACTGGTAAAAGAATGGATGAACCCAGAATGTCTACCTCCATTTCAAACTATTGGATGGTACCATTCATCAGAGCTTAGCTGACACAGCCCTCAAATCACTCCTCTGGTTTTGCACCAGCTCGGGGCTGACTCTTCAAGCAGAAGGCTCAGAGTCATCAGGTTCTTTCTTCGTCATCAAGAACCTTCCTCTTACGCAAGGGAGTCCCAGGAAGGCACTTGCTGCTGCAGGATGCTTTTTGCAACATCTACGTTTGGCAACAGAAGTCATGCACACAATCGCTCAGCTTCCTCAGTGGAAGGGGGGAGGCCGTGTCCTCCCCGGAGGCAGGCGTTTGTGCAGACAGAACCCTGCTACAGTCACTAGTGGTGACACGAGATCCTGACACGGAGGAGAAAGGTACTGCTCCTCGCCAGCCCCAAGCTGCAGGTGCAAGCAGCCGAGTGCTCACAGGGTGACTGCTGCAAGGAGAAAAGCATGGCAAGCACAAAGGATCATTCCCCTCTCCCACACTTTCAGCTTTATCAACAGTGTTAGCAGCCAACAGCTACATTTTGGCATCTAGGAAAATGGATGCTTAAAGAATTTACCTTTTTTTGCAGACAAAAGAGGAATTCTAAGAGAAAGTCTACTCTCTTGGCTGTCACGGGTGACCCTATGTGGCTTTTAATACAGGTGTCCATACTCCCTCTACTGACTAAAGCTGTAACCACACGTCTGGTCTTGCACTGGACACTCGTCGTTCTCTACTACGTGCTTAAAAAACAAACAAACAAACCAGAAAGGAAATTTCAATTACATTGTTAGTCTTAAGCATCCAAAGAGCAGGAGACTAGGACTAGCAGGTCACTGCTCTTGAATCCTCTTCTTGTAACCTAGTGTAAAGCACTGGACAAATTGGCATTTGTTCCTCAACACATGCATAAAAATCATTATAAAGCTTCTCTGGCTTAAAATTGCAGTGATCTAAATCCATTCTTTTAAGTATTTTCAGGTGCTTATAGAAAAGAATTGTAAATGTATACAACATTAGTCTCCTGGTAGCAATAAGCTGAAGTTGACCTTTCCAGCTACTCTGTCACCACGGTCTGTGACTTGCCTCACTTCCAGCAGTATGCATTTCCTAACTGCAGACTAAGACAGCATGCTGCTTGTAATTTCGTGTGACAGCATTAAAAAAAAACATCTAAAGGTACTTAATGAAAATGTAAAAAGCAATAAGATGCTGTAACTAAAAGCGCTCAGGTAACAGGGTGGGCAGATGTCAGGGCGGGCAGATTCACGCAGTGTTTACCCAGACTGTTCCAGTGAGCTGCCATTGCTCTGCAGCTACTAGAGATGCTAATGAGAAAGGAAGGATGAGGCAGTGGATGGGGAAATAAACTAGGAGATGGCAGCGTGCTGGTGGAGAGTGAATGCGTGACCTCAGCCATTATATTTAGGAAGAAATTTTAAATGGCACACATAACGTTAGCTCAGATCAGCACGACTGCACCTCCCAGGGCCAGTCTGTGGGTAAATACATGAAGAATGGAGGGTGCTATGATGCTGTAAGAACAAATTAATACCCTGCATATACTGACAACATCATTCCCGGTTTTGCTCTTATAGCTCAAGCACAGCAGCTCCACAGGAATCAGAGCCCCTGTCAGTCTGGGTGCAGACACGTCAAGCCCATGAAACCCCCTAATACAGTGATGCCCTATTTCATAAAGTGCCAGTCCAGCCTCCCTTCTAACCACCCCATCATTACTTTCACTCCCGGTATTTGTACCGGCTTTGCTTTACGCTTTCAGCCTCAGTGAACACAAGATAAAATGGTTGGTAGCATCAGAATTCATTCCACTGTCTCCAACCTAACTGTGCGAAAGGGAGAGAGAGCAAACAGGGAAGAGCCTCAAAGGGGACTGCAGCCTCCGCATTTCCCTGGCAGCAAGACCATCTGTGCTACGTGACCTACTTGTGGCTGCTGAACAACAGCACGCTGCAATAGGAGGAGACAGCTTATACCGAGACTGCAGGGCTGGTGGGGACGGGGAACGGACAGCCGAAGGAACTTGGCACTTCTCTTAACACTGTAATTTAAGGTCTCAGCCCCTGGCCTTTTAGACCTGCTGGATAACGTATATTAGTGTTAGCCCTAACAATAACGGTAAGCTGAACTCACAGATTTAACCCAAAAGCAAAATGACCTTGAATACGAAACAGTTCTCCCCTCCCTCCCAAAACCACTGTATGTAAGAATTTTTTTTATTACTTATCTAGTAATAAAAATCTACTTATTCTAGTAGTGAATATGCAGTACAGATACATACTTTCACTAATGATTGCCTGAAGTTAGTTTCTTCTCTCATCCTTTATTTCTACTGCCTTCTGGACTTTACACCTCACATCCCCCATCATAATTTCATCACTGTTGCACTTCGCCGTCTTCAGCTACTGCCTCACTTTTAATGTCTCCACTAATTTCAACTTCTTGTTCAAACTCAAAACAAGCTATCCTCAGTTTCACCAACCACAGCATGCAAAACAGCAATTCTTTTGCCACAACTTCTACATTTACCCAACCCTCTGACAAAACCTGTTGCATTGGGCTTTAGTTTCCCTGTAGGGGCTAAAGCCTGAGCCCTCGACTGGAGCTCATCTGAGACGAGCCTCCGCATGGTCTTTAAAGGACCTGTTCCCTACATCAAGCACCTGCAACTGGGACTTCCTTGCTCCTGGGACGATCACAAGATCACTATTTATTTCTCTGATGGTGATCTCCATTACTAGCAGTAGATGCTGTCTGAATACACCCAAGAGGGGCATTCCCCTTGCTAACTAAATCATTAGCAAAAAGCCTTTATCTGTACTCTATACTAATTACAAATACTTAGTAAGCTTTTTCTAGGTATCTTTTGGGGTGGGAGGGAGACAGGTCAGAAAGAGTAATTTTAAATTCAGGGTTATTCTCCTTTCAGGATAATGCAGTACGTCTACCACGTGCCTGTGTATTCGGGCACTGTTGATGACACATCAAAAGAGTTCTGCCGTTTCAGCACTGAATTTGGAATTCATTTTATCCTGGATGTATCCTATGATCTCAACAGACAGACTACAATAAAAACAGTTCACATTTTGGGACAGACAGGTTTTAAAACTCATTTAGGCTGAGGTCTGCCTATCCACCTGCCACGCATCCCTATCAATATTGTTGTGCCTTCAATAAATACTCGTTCCATGTTTGGTAAACTACAGAACCACTGTGGATAAGTGAGGAGTTACTGCCTACACAGGGGCTGCAGCACTTTAGAAGACAGTGCTCCGGAGAAACACACATTGCAACTGGTTCACAGAAACGTATCACAAAAATCTGTCACCAGGCTCTCTGCAACAATTCTTATGAATAGCCTTTCTTACTGTCCTTTGGGTGCTTATCAGCAGCAATCCTGCACATATAGTGGAAGAATTAACGCTGGCCAGTAAAATTGTATCTTATCTAGAGGCTGGTACTTCCTAAGAGCGTAACAACTGTTTAATTTGGCAAGAAACCAAAGCACGTCCAGTGTGCTGTAGTGACAGACTTTTATGGCCAGCTGTGCTGTATGCAGCTGCAGTATTTCACTGTCTCATGCTGGGCTCTGCTGAGTACTGCAGTAAATTAAATCCAAACACAAGAGTAACATAGCGAGTTCGAGGTATTACAGGAACAATGTATTCATCTGGTATGTGTGCCACAAGCAGTCTGAACACTGAAAAAAATGCCAACTGTCTCACCCTCATATGCCACATAATTGTGTTATTTAATTTTCTACTTTACCTCCAATGGAGGCAAAGTTAATCCACAGTTAATTCAGCCAGCCACGTAAAGGCTGCAGACCACTTACAATTTCACCCTTATATAACGCTTATCCCAAAATCACTAGGAACCATGTACCGTACAGCTATTAATAAAAAAAAAAAAGGCAAAACAAGATTAAAGCACTGACCACCCTGCCTACATAAAACCTCAGATGTGAGACTGCACTTTGCATAACAGAAACTTCACCCTCCCGAGTTTTAGAGCCTTATGAGAAACTCGGCAAAGTCCATCACTGACAGGCCACAGGCTGAAGGCAATGCTCTCATCTGCAACCATTCATGTGCCAACCTCAAAACACCAAGTAACAGGCACTGACAATAATATCGGAACGCAAGCGTTGCGGCAAGTGATAGGAAGTTACTCCCTTAGAAGAGTGTCTCTGCCCACACAGGACTTCAAATATGGTCAAAGTTCCTGCCTCACACCAATCTTAAATTTGAAACACCTGCCAATGAATCAGAGCCCAGACTGAAGGCATATCCTCTGCTCACTGAGCTAACGCAAATGTCATTGATTATGTGGAGCATAAGCGGACCTTAAAGATGTATCAAGGCCCCAGTAACTACTGAGGTTTAAAAGTAGCACTGATACCCAAATTCTAACAGTAGCACCAGAAACACACCCCTCTATTATAACCTAACAATACTTACAGTATTTTGCAATGTACCTTTTATTGTTTCCATTTTATAGGGGAAAATAAAGTTAGCTAGAAGAAGAAACAAAAGTTTAGACTCCTAAAGTGCAAGCACATTACTGGTTTTATTAGTTCTTGACACTTAATCAGTCAGTGGGGCAGGAAAAGCAGCCAGACTCCAAAACAGCCGAGCACAAGCCCACCCAGCCGTGCTGCGAGCGGCCCCCACGTCTAACTGCCAGCCCCTCCTCAGCAAAGCCCAGCCCTGACGCCCCCGGGGCCCGGCCTGCCGCCTCCCTTCAACGGCCTCACCGAGCTGCCGAAGCCGCCAGGGCCGGCTG
>NW_008795034.1:3693919-3741800 GCF_000699145.1 Aptenodytes forsteri
ATGGGTCTGACTCGGAAGTGGGGGGCTCCTGGCAGCGGTGAGGGCTCTGCCTGCACGCTGTAACCTGCCCAGGCAGGGCTGGGGCCTGTGAAGTGGGAGTGGGGAGAGGGCACCGGGCAGCCTGGGGTGGAAAGCAAGAAGTCCCCATCGAGTCCAGACAAAGTCAGCCCTGCCTTGTGTTAACCGTAACAGAGCGCAGAGGGCGGCATCTCCTCGTAGCCCTGATGCCAGACTGAGGCACCAAACTCGTGTCCAAGTTGAGCATGTTTTTCTTCCTTTTCCTGTTTTATACTAATCGAAGTAAAACAACCATTAAGGAATTAGCGTTGTGGAATGCTGCGCTTGGCAGTCAGGGGGGACCCTGCAGCGTTTGCACTAAAGACACATCAAGTCATCTTTGTCCCACGTTATCTTAACATAATCCTCCTTTTCTGTCAGTGTAAAGCACTATTAAAAGTTTTATTAAATGTGCTGAAGTGTGTGTGGTTTTACTTTTACAGGGTGGAAAAATACAGACCCATGAAATTATGTGAAATAGTTGGAAATGAAGATACTGTGAGCAGGTTGGAGGTGTGTAGCTGTCCCTTTGGTTTACAGGTCAAAAAGGTTTACAGGTTAGCTCAAAAAACATAATTCTGCATAGATCCACAGACCAGTAAAAGCACTTCTGTATTTTTACATCCATACTTGAGTATGTGGAAAAAACCTTTCTGATTTACTTAAGAAATTACACGTTTTAGGACATGTTTGAGTGGTGTTCTAAGGAAATATACTTTCTTGAATTGGGATATTGTTTAAATTGGCCCTGTTTTGGTACAACTTAGAAAGTTTGTAGCTGTTATAATAATATTGTTTCAATGAATAAATATAATTTATATAACAACAGAAAGAAATGTAATGTTTTTCTGGAAGAAAAATATTTTCCTTGACAAATTAGGTTGTAAACACAGTATTTGTTAACAGAAAGCTTATACTAGCAAACATATAACAGATGCAAATGAAAGGCAAGAGTACTAAAGACCTGTGGGATCAAGTGCTTTTAAGTTTTTCCATACTATTCTAGGGGCTGACTTCTAATGGTTCAATTAAAAAAAATACAAAAGCAGCAAGGTCCAAAAAAATGAAAGCAGGAGGGAAGAAAAGAATGGGTTAGCTCTGTTTCTCATGCTTAAAATAGAATGGGAAACTATTTGTTCCCACCATTTTCTTATATAATTTTTTATTGTTGTTCTTTCTTAGGTCTTTGCAAAAGAGGGGAACGTACCAAATATTATAATTGCTGTAAGTATTGCTGTGTTCTACTGTATTGCACTGTGTTGGTCCTGGCTTCTGAAATCTAGCCACAATAGCCTCCCAGGATAGCTTTGTATTGTGCCTGAATGTATTGGTAAGAGAAATGTTGATTGTATGGTCACAGAGATTGTACGGTTCTTGGCAGAATACGCAAGTAGTGAACAACCTTCTGTTAAAAACTAACTTGGCCCTCAGGTGCCTATTGAAGCATGTCTTGTGCTTCTCCCTGCAGTGTTTCTCTCCTCTGTTGGAGGCAGGATCCTGAACTCAGGCAGCCTCTAGTCTGATGTTCTCTCTGCAGTTCCTCTGTTGCAGCTGTTTTTCATAACTGAGGAGTTTTGTAGAGAGTACAGCTTAGAAAATGCCATTAAACTTACCAGCAATTGCTGTATTGTTGCGTTTCTAGGGTCCCCCAGGAACAGGTAAAACCACCAGTATCCTCTGCTTGGCTCGTGCTCTGCTTGGTCCTGCATTAAAGGATGCTGTTTTGGAGCTGAATGCCTCAAATGACAGGTGAGAATGAATAAACCTTATTAAACTTTTAATGAAGAAGCAAGTATCCATTTTTATTTTTAGTTCAACTCAGGCTGGCTTGATAGGCTTAATGCTATATTAAGGCCTCTAGTACTTGTTTTAATGCAGTTTTTCCAGGCAATCTTTGGTGTCCAACTATCGACATAGATATTATTACTTGATGTTTTATAAACTTGATAGATACTTTAATGCACAAAAATAGAAACAGATGGAGTGCAGAATCTATAATGGTACTGTTTTCTTGAATTTACTTTAAAGAGTTAAGCTTCCAGCATTCATGAAGATCCTCCTAAGAATGAAAAGTGAGCAAGTCGTTTGTAATGAAACTCTTCAGTGCTTAGGAAAAAAAGTGAAGTGACAGAAATTAGGGCTATAAGGGCAGTTGGGGATTAAAATGTAGGTTAAGGGTGTTAGGTATGTAGAGGACACTATCTCTACCCCAAGGATCAGGCACTAAGCGCTGATTATATTTCCCGAGTTATGTAGCAGACCTGTCCTGAGGTATTCTGAGGACATTTCCTAGAGGGTTGTTTGTGAGTACAATACATTTTACCTGCCTTTGTTAATATCAGTTACAGAAGAGCTATAGAATCACAACGTTCATTTTCTAAACAGAACAAAAAAGTAAAATCCTTTCTTTTTAAAAGTAAGTCTTTGTCTCCGAAAGCACCCAAGTTGTGCTAAAATGATGCAGTCTGTCCAGCTGTTTTTCTTAAACTCTTCTGAGTTATAGCTGGGTCTGTGGATGTAGCTGTGTGAAGTACTGGCAAAGTAGCAAAGCAATATTAAACGCTTCTGCCCTTGTTTGTTTATCACCCCTACCTTTGCCAAACATAAGTAATTTTGTGGCAGTACTGCAAGGTTACTGATACATATGTACTGATACTGTTAAATTATTTTTTCAGAGCCTCCAAAAATGAGGATTATTGGTGTTTAAATCTGAATCAGGCAGTCTGGCTTACAGCATGGTTTCACAACAGTTATACTGGCACAGCTGAAGGGGCAGGAACAAACAGCGGGAGAATAGGGAGCTCAGGAGCGCTTCAGCCACTGTGGCTGCTGAATAAAATCTATTATGTAATTTCACCCAACTGATCATGAATCTCTTGAATTATTGTTCCAGAGGCATTGATGTTGTGAGAAACAAAATCAAAATGTTTGCCCAGCAAAAGGTCACACTTCCAAAAGGTCGGCATAAAATAATCATCCTTGATGAAGCAGACAGGTACGTTGTTTTTTTCTCGACCTCAGCTACTATGTGAAATGTGTTGCATCTATCCTGTCTGTGGAGCTGCTGTCTTGGACAGTCTTAGATGTTTCTATCAGGCTATCAAAAATAATTCGTTAGGAAATAAATACGCATTGAACGGTGTTCTTATGAGATTACTCATATCAAGCAGAGATCATTGCTTCAAAGGAGATACTGAATACCGGGGTGAAACACTTTGTGATTTAGCTGGATATGAAATAGCATCTTCCAGTTTATTGGCTCTTTCCCTTGGAAAAGAGTCTGGCTTACGCAGACAATTGCACTGGATGAAAACAGGACATTCTCCTCCATCTGCATATAAGTAGTAGTATTCTTAGCAGTATTCTTCAGAGTATTAATGATTTATTTTTGCGTGTCAGTTTTACGGAGGTCTCGGTGACTACCTGCATTGCGGGGTGATTTGTTCACATGACTAGAAAAAGCTGCTTAGTTTATCAAGCCAGAATATCAAGTAATTTACAAAGCACTGTTTAATATCAGTAAACTCTGAAGCTTGTATAAAAATAGTTACTAGGCTGCACCTGTAAGTCAGTGAAGGGCAAAATCTGTCCTAACTCTTTTCTCCCCCAGCATGACAGACGGAGCACAGCAAGCATTGAGAAGAACAATGGAAATTTATTCCAAAACAACGCGCTTCGCACTTGCGTGCAATGCCTCTGACAAAATCATAGGTAAAGTGCTGCTAGTCCCTGGGCGTTTTTGTCATATGTTCTCCACACTGTTGGCTAACTTCCAAGGCAGTTTTCAGAAATACCTTGGACCTGCTCGTTGCGAGAAACCATGGTACTTCTGAAAAATCAAACCACCTGTACATCCAGCTGATAAAAGAAGAGTGTATTTGTGTAGCCGGTGAACCCTCTGAACAGCTGTTTTTGATGGATAGTGCTATGCATGACTGCAGAAGCAGATGTCTCATACTTCGGGCTTAATCTCCATCCAACTCTGCTACAGTTTAAGATGTTTGATGTATTGCTTACTGGGTATCGAACCCCTTTTGTTGTCCTTTCTGAAACATAATCTTTAAGTTTGCCTATAGGCTAACACGTTGTAGACCATTAGACTTTTCTTGTTTAGCCGTTAAAATAGCATGATAAACATATACCTTCAGAAAACCAGGAGAACAGAAGAAGCTGAGCTTCAGGTATATTTGCACATATCTGGGAAAACTCAAGTAGCACATTTGGGCTCAAGTGAAGGACTATAACAATTGTATATGCTTAAGGAGATGCTATATTCTGTTTGGAGCTGACATGCTCTTTTTCTTTAAAAGAAGAAAAATGAAGAGTTGGAAACTGAGATAGCTTCTTCCAAGATGAAAAAAAATTTTTTTTTTTTTTTTTTTTTATAAAAGAGGGAAATGCTAATTACACATCTCTGTCCTCAGAACCTATTCAATCCCGGTGTGCAGTGCTGCGTTACACTAAACTGACAGATTCACAAATCCTTGCAAGGCTACTGAAAATTGTTGAGAAAGAGGATGTACCGTACACAGATGATGGACTAGAAGCCATTATCTTCACAGCCCAAGGAGATATGAGACAGGTAAAAGAAGAAAGGCAATGAAACAAAGGCTTCTGTTTAAAGCAAAAAAACCTTCTGAATTGTGGCTCTCAAGGATTTATCTCTGGAGGGGTAGAGCAAAGGGAATGTGACCTGTGGCACAAGAGTAACTAAACTATTTGGTTTTGTGAGGTTTTAAAGTGGATCTGCTCCTTAGAAGTGAATTGGTGGGAACCAGATACCAAATTTGTGGGAGGAAACAAAGTCTGCATACATTTGTGGTTTGCTCAATTGAAAACTGCTTATTTGGCATCATTTTCTGAAAAGTGTATTTCATCCTGAGGAGGAGAGTGAGAAGTAGAGCACTTCAGAAAATAAATGAAGTCTCATTTTTTCTTTCACAGGCATTAAACAACTTACAGTCCACATATTCTGGATTTGGCTTTATAAACAGTGAAAACGTCTTTAAGGTTAGTAATAGCGTAAAACGGCGATGCTAGAAGTTCAGCACTACAGCTGTGTGAGACCTTCAGTCAGATACCTAAGCCTTTGAAAGTGCTTTGCCAGTTTGCAGACAGCACTGTGTATGTAGCAATTACTGCATTAGGCCGTAAAAAAGTGCATGTGCCTTTTGAAAAGGGAGAGAGTGCTGGCAGTCCCTAATGGCACGTCTGAGACTTTGTGGCTTTCCAGCTCTCTCAAAGCACACGAATCGCATAACTGCTGGGAAATTTCACAGTGATAACTTTTGAATCTATTACTTGGGTGTTCTCATTTCGTGCTATTGAGTCTGCCGTGGCAGGATAGCTGTGTTACCAGAAAAGTCATATTACTTAAAATTTAATCTGTATTATAGAATGTGTCTGATTCAGTACTTCAGCTGTATAGAAGCTTGGTGAAAATACCAGGGGTTTAATGCAGAGTCTTCTAATATTTTGAAGTGTAATATTTCTCTTTGATATAGGTATGTGACGAGCCGCATCCTCTGCTTGTGAAAGAAATGATACAACACTGCATAAATGCAAATATTGATGAAGCATACAAGGTTGGTTTTTATGTGTTGTGTCTGCATAGACAGACACTTTTTCTCTATGGAATTCTTGTTTGTTTTGAAGAATTCACAGTGTGTGCTGTTTTTTAAGATAAGGGCAATACCATGCAGTCAAGTTGATGAATTAAATCCTTTTTATGCAGGGATCTGTTCAGATGAATAAGCCAACAAGCAAAAAAACAAGTGGTATTGAAATTACCTGCTAAACAATTGAGGTTAAATCATTTGATAAATAGTACATGCAGTTCCAGTAGTTACATACCGCTGTTCCAAGAGTGAATATACTTGACTCACCTGGTAAGTTTTGCAGATAAATGAGGGATTATTCTTGCCTGCACAGATTCTTGCCCACCTGTGGCGACTTGGATACTCTCCAGAAGATGTGATTGGCAACATCTTCCGTGTGTGTAAAACCTTTCAAATGCCAGAATATCTGAAACTGGAATTTATCAAGGTTAGTACTAACCTAGTTCCTGGTGGGGTCTTTTGGGCCTTTTTAAGAAGAGGATGTGATCCCTAATACAGGGGCAGCCTCAGGGTTTTCTCTTTGAGATTTGCTGTATATTAGTGCGAAAAAAGTATTTCTTAACTTCTTATTACTGCTTTCTTTCCCACTCTGCATCATCAGTTTGTCAGTAAGAATGGTCACTTGAAGTTTAAAGTCTAACCACCCACAGAAGTGCCAAAAGTCACTTCAGTGATCAACTAGAATTAATAACAAACATAATGCTGGCTGAATTTATCATTTACATCGAAGCCTCAAATAACTCCCTGAGAACTTTCTTCAAGCGCATACTTGATTCTAGTCCAATAGATAGTAAAATATTAAATTCTATTAACAGCCAGATGACAAATGGTAAACTGGTATAATGGAATCACTCTTCGTATTTAAAACCTGTCCTAAAATGTATGCACCTTGCTTCTTATAAAGGAAGTAGGGAAACACAGGCCTTGATTTAAAAAAAAAAAAAGGCATTCAGTTGGTTCACATGAGAAGATACACTTCCCTGAAATTCGAGTGACTCAAAGTTGGTCCCTTAGCAGTAAGGGAATATGTTCTACTTAGTCATTAGTCATACTATACATAGACTGGGGAAGAAAACAGAAGATTTTACAATGTCTTTATCACCAGGAAATCGGGTACACTCATGTGAAGATAGCAGAAGGTGTGAACTCACTTTTACAAATGGCTGGACTGCTGGCCAGGCTGTGTCAGAAGACCGCAGCCCCTGCAGCAAGTTAGATATTTCACTGAGCTGAAGCCTGCGTTCCGGAAGGTGAAGGCGACCGCAGCCTGCAGCAAGTTAGATATTTCACTGAGCTGAAGCCTGCGTTCCGGAAGGTGAAGGCCTGGTGTGCAAGGTCAGCAGCTCCGTGCGTGTCCTGAATTCTGGTTCTATTGTAAAAATGTTTTGTACTTTTTTATTTAGACCAATAAAGCTTTAAAATTTCCTTTGACCCAAGAACTCTTACCTGTTGTATAACCGAGGTAGAAGAGAGGACGGTGACGGTCCAGAGCAATAAGGTCTGTCTGGTGCACTCAACAAAACTGCTTACGTCAGCGGTACCGAGACCTAACGGCAGGAGAAACAAAAATTGAATCCCGTTGTTAGTGATTGCACTTCAAGACTGGTCATGAGTGGTGGTCTCACCGAGACCAAGAAGGAAAAACTTTTGCACAAAATTTCATGAAGTTACAATCGAGGCATGCTGAGCAGGTGCCACTACTGGGTGCTGTCGATGTGCTGTGGGTAAGGAAGATACTTTCACCAAACAGGAGAAATATTGCACATTTCTTAATGGTGCTAGCTATTTACTTTGGATATTTCTTTAAAAAAGTTACCAAATGCTGGGATGCTCTGCATTTGAGTTCCCTTTTCTGTTCTTGCTGTCCAGGTTAGGTGATGTCATTTTACTATAGTTTCAGCATAACAAAAAGCTACAGCATCATGCTTTCCTGTCTGTTCAGTTTTGGAAACCACCTTGCCAGTGCGGATGAGCAACAAAGTGTGAAATGCAGAGCGAGAGCAAATTTAAATTGAATTTGACCACCTCCATAGCAGATGCGAGATATGTGTCTCCAAGCAGAGCTATCTTAATACAATTAAGTACGTTCTGATTATAGCAGTCAAACAAAGCATGGTAGAGGTACAAGCTACTGGTGCCTGCACTTCACCTTCCCCGTTCTGTTGAAGTTTTCCACCCCAAGTATTCAGCTGCCCACGCCACAGCTGTCTCGGTGCCAAATTGGTCTTCACTGGCAGCGTAAGTCGGCTTTAGTCTGAAGACTGGCCCCTGCGCCGAAGCAGTGGCTGGTTATACCCTCTGTTTCTCTGACTCAGGCACAGGGGTAATGAGTTCCAGCAGCAAGAGCTGCTAGCATCATAAATTGCCCCGGCAAGACTTTCTGCAGCTCCTCTGCCAGAGCCTGAAGACAACCCTTTTTAATTCAAAAGTGCGGGAGAGCAAGTTAATTGACAGCTAAAGCGCAGTCACATTTCAGCTTGCTCCCAAATGGACTAAAGCAGACGGCTCTTAGAATAATGGATGTAATACTCAAAGTACATTCTTCCTTCGCTAGATATTTATTGAACTTACCTTTTGATTCCCAGCCAGTGAATTGCCACTACTAGCACAAACACTGTTAAATATACGACTAATAATTTAGTATTCAGGGGCTTATGCTGCTGAGTTCTCTACAGACACAGCGTCACAGCTTTTGTCCCTAAAACTGAAATAAGGCACATTTAAAGAGTAGGTTAGTTTTGCTTTGGCTGTACATCGCAGCCAGCCTACTCTGTCTTTGCTTTCTAGTTAAATATGTTCACTGCTGAACGGGGAAGGAAGAGGTGTTAGAGTGGAGGTTTCATAAAACAGCACACGTGGTATTAGGAGGACTCGTAAGGCTGGTCCTGACCCCGCTGGATGTACCTACCTACGCATCGTCCAGTTTGCTGCGTGGGTGCTGTGGAAGGGTGAGAAACATGGAGGGTCACGGTTCCTGTTCCTACCTGCTTTAAGTGGTTTTCTTCTTCGCTGTATGCAGTAGGTGCTTTTCAGCTCCAGTTTGGAGCTGATTCTTTTCTGGGCTAATCCTCCACAGCACTGGGGGGACATAATCATACCCACTTTTCCTGAGAAGAGGAGTAGTATCGATCCGAGAGGCCACCAGTGCAGCCTGTTCTACCAAAGGTGGTTGCTCACCCTCTCTGAGTGCAGAGCTACCGCTTTCCGGCAGCTAGCTACGGCTCCCCAGCTCCATTTGAGCCGCACCAGCGGTGCCAAAACTACTTTTCTAATGCATCTTAAATTGAAAACAGGAAGTGAATTGCTCACTTGGCTGCCTACCTAATGTGAGGAAAGAGATACATGGACCCAGGGGAGATGTCATTTCTCCTTGCGTTATGTTCAGACAGTACAGGATCTGGTGATTTTGGTTGAGCACCAGAAATCCTTGCACACCTCAAACCGAGTCCTGAAAGGACAGTGCGTCAGTGAACACACTCACATGTACATGGTCACTCATTGCAGAGAAAAAACGTCAGGTGTTTCAGAACAAGACCGTAATAACATCAATGGAAGTTCCCGTAACAGTCCCTGGATATCTTCCAGCATAATGAGATCACTGGCTGAAAAGTACTTCAGGAGCCGAGAAAGGATTTACCCCTCTCTAAAGCTGGCTGTTCTGGAGAGCTGCGAGGGGGGGATTTGCCCAGACTCCCAGTAAGAGGAGGGAAGATATATTCCATAGCCAGCTCCTGCCCTGCTGGCTTCGGCTCTACAACTTTCAAACTCAGATTTTGGCAGTGGAGAAATCTTATACCAGGAAAATGTAATTGGTCTAATCCGCCTCCCTGCTTAGCCAGGAGAGCAGTAAATCTTTTAGTTTAATGTTTTGGCTGCGCACCCACCTAATGGCTAGAACTTTCTGGGAGTTCTCTAGCTGGATCTATTACTGTGTGAAGGTTCTTCTACTGCTGCTAATCTCCTAATCATTTAATGGCTCCCTCCGGTTACGAGATGAATCACCAGTAGGTGTAACATCACCGCACATCACTGAAAACGGAGCTCGCCCTTCCCCTCCAGCGAAAAATCCACAGTCTGCAGCACTTCATGGGAAGTGGGAGCTTCTGCAGGTGCTGAGTTAGTCACGAAGGATGAACCAAGGATGACAATTTCATGGTCCTGCGAGGGCCGGGCCCACTGTTTCAGAAACGAAGGCATCTCCTTCTCTCCTTGCCTGTCTGTGAGCCTGTGCAGAGCCAGCACAGGCCGTGGCTGTCACCGTGTCTGCTCCAGGCTCACTGGGACACTGGTGTCCCCCACCTGTGCAAACTTTTTGCAGAGCATTTAAACATCAGGGAACCAGAGGGTGTGAGTAGAAGCTGGGCTGGGGTAAGCAGAAAACCAGGCTGTAGCTGACCGCGTGTGTGTACATCCCTGAAGTGCACTAGATTTTCTCTGTTGTAAAAGTCCCGTGGAAGCAGGAACAAATGCATTTGCAGGAGCTACAAGTAAATCGTCTCCTAAACCACACTCCAAACCACACACCATTTCAGCTACACAAACGACGGCCACTCAAGGTCTCAGTGATTCTGCTAAAAATACAGCCAAGTCACTTGCAGGAGGAAGCACCTGACATCCCCTTCTCCCGCTCCAGGGCTCGCTCGCCCTTAGCTCCACTTCTCTGCTCACTCTTACCGGTCCTGGAGACGTGAGTATGGGCTACATCCATTCTTGAAGCAGTTTTCTGAACCCATTTTGAGGAAGAAGGCTTTAAGGAGCTACATTTTCTCCCCATCAGATCCCGCACACCATTCCATGTCATCTCACATGCTCCCATCTCAGTCTGCCTCACCCAACGATGCAGACAACGTCTGCATCATAGCAAACTGTAATAAAACACCGGATTGTCTTTGGAGGCTTTTCAATTTTAATAAATAAGTGGTACAATGCTGCCAAATCCGTGCATCGGGGCTCAAGAGACGAGGGTTACATTTCAGGGCTGATGTTCCCTACGGCAATACTGAAAGACTGGTGCAGTTTCCGAGGCTGGCAGCTGCGGCTCGGACCTTCTCGGTTGTTGCAGGGTCTTTGTGTCATTATAAAATGGATACCGAAACCCAAGGAAAACTGCCACAGACAGATACTGTGAATTACAAGCTGTGGATAAGGCAGGGATTTAGTCCTCTTTCGTCTTTAGCTTTTGTGAACAGGTTGGTATCTCATTTAGTTCCAGAGAACCACTGCTGTTGTAAAAGCAACCTCTGCCTTGCTAGTTCCTCTCTTGTGGGGAACCGCTCCTGTAGGAGAGCACAGGAACTAAGTCAGAATGTAATCCCTATGTCTTAATACCATCGTGCATGAGTCACCCTGACAAATTAAGTAGCTGGCTGCATTACTGCTCAGCAATTTAAAGACTCATTTCATGCTTGACAGGAGAAAACATTGCACGGACTGGCCATCCTCCCTCGAGTAGATGTGCAGGGAAATGAGATGGGATAGCGAGCTCTTGGCTGGCCCGTGGTCACTGCTGGGCAGAGTGCTTTCTCCAGTTGCAGGTTTGCAGTTGGACTTCTGTGGGACTTCAAGCAGAGCATTTCTTCCTTTCAGCGGCACCCCTTCTATGTGATCTTGGGCACAATTTGGAGAAGAGATCTCACTGAGGGATCGAAATCTCCCTGTGCGCATGCTTGCTGGGTGTGCTCTTACAGCTCAGCAGAGGACTTCTTCAGACTTTACGCAGAATACTTGAAATAGGAGGGGGAAAAAATAGTAAGTCCACTGACTTTTAATACCTGCTTTCAACTTCTTAACTCTGCTGCCTGTTACATTTTCTTTCCAGGGACAAGTAGCGAGGTACACTACATCTAAGCAGAAGACCCAGCCGTGCTCCCGGATGACGATCCCTGAGCAGAGCAGAGGGCACAGAGGTGGCAGGAGCCCAAATTCACCCTCCCTTAGTGGAGAACTTGTGCTGACATTTGTTGGTTGGACGTGAGGATTTTATAGTGTTACTCTGCTAGCAAAGGCTATAACAGAGGCATCATTATAATGGCAAAAAGTGCGTTGGCAACTTTAGTTTACTTACAGAGCTACCAGAAGCTATTGACACATACAGCCACGATAGCATTTTGCTAGGGCTTAGGACTGGAGGTTTTCCCAGAAAATCTGTATCACCAGCGCTTAGCAGGACAGCTATTCCTCCCTCTCCTACCTTCCCACCATCATTTATCACTTTGCGGGGGGTGGATTTATGGTAGCCCCTGTGCTGCTTTGATCATTGCTCTCCACCAAGTCAGGTGCAGTCATTACCGCAGCTTTGCTAAACGTTTTGGGCATCTATCGGCCCTGATTGTTCCTCTCTCAGCTCTGAAGGCTGTGGGCACCCTCCCCATTACGAACGGCAAACAGAGCAGGCTGGTGTGCCCAGTGCCACGGAGCCACTATCAGAGCGAAAAGCAGGGCCACGCTAACGCAGAAATGTAATCCCCTCCGCCTCAAAATTTCTCTGTGGAAGAAGAATAAATGCAGAATTGCTTATAAGAGTTACCATTATAGCACTTCTCATTTTTTTCATGGATAATCTGGCTTCCTTTCTCCAGATGCTTAGCCAACGCAACACCTGGCTATTCCATAAACACCTTCCAAAAAGAAGTTTCTCTGCAAAAAAAGCAAGTTTCTCTGCAACCCCATCTGAAACAGTCCATTTTTATGATATTCTCTTGGTTTGCTCCAGCTCAAGCAAAGAGAGATGCCTGGCAGCGAGGTACTGCTGCGGCAGGTTTCTCGGGCCGGAGCTCCCGCGTTCAGCCGCATCCCGGCAGAGGCTGGTGTTGGACTGCGGGGAGCAGTGGCTCTCCGTGGGCAGGGGAAGAGGCATTCACCAGGCTGAGCTGTATTCGCTGCCGGCCAGACCACGTGCGTGTGCTGTTGAGAAGCAACTTGCGTGCCACGAGTGACACACGCTGAATCCTTGACCAAAATGCACAACCTGCCCTTGGTGCAGCTTCCCCTCCAGCACAGTCTGTGTCAAAGCTAACGCTGCCGGGACAGGCTGCTGAAGTTCAAAGCAGACACTGCAATGTGAAGAATGAGGTGACTGTGCCTTTTATGGTGGGGACAAGTCTTAAATGCTTTGCACAGCTTCAGAAAGATCCAATTTGAGGGGTCTGCCCACCGCTGGTGCCCACAGTTTGGGGATTGTAAAACCCTGTAACTGGAGCACGTGGCATAAGGATGATCCCGCTGGGTCTCTGCAGGTGCTCAGAGAGTAAAAACCCAACAAGGAGAGCAAGACTGGTCCCAGTCCCTCTCCCAGCTGGAGTCCTAGTCCAGTCTGGAGCAGGGTGACCAGCACTACGTGCTCTAACCAGCATGTAAAGACACCACAGATCTATACATTAGCACAGCGGTGGTTTATTTTCCTCTTTCCCCTTCTCAGCAATCCACATACGCTCACCTGACGAGAGCTCAGCCAGCACTTGCTGCAAGCTCACCGCAAAGCCTCCGAGAGCCTGTTTTGAGCTGCAACACCTAATGCAGAACCTGTCCCTGCGTTTGGTATATCTGGGGCTGCTTTTCTTCCATACGTTACCATGAATTTACTGACACTGTGTTATATCACCCACTCATTCCGTGTGATGCAATCTTTCTGCAGCTCTCCGCAGATGGTTTTTACATTAACTGCCTTGAATAATTCTTTATCATTAGCATCAGGTTGCTGCTGATAACAGGGCAGGATATGCGGTCGTAGCAGAGCAGGCAGGGCTCAGCTGCGCCCAGGGAATCCCTTACGCTGCTCAGCCTCCGAGCTGCACAGACCAGAGGGGTTTTGGGGGTTCCTGTCTGCAGCACATAGCAGCGCCTCCCGAAGCTGCTCTGAAGTGGTTTTGAGTTCCTGTTGGAGGAGGGCGGCGCTGGGACACAGACTTTGACAAATTTGTCTCCACGGCCGGCGTTAGTCAGCTTGGCATCAGCCAGAAACATGCCATGGCTGCCCCTGCTCCCTGCACAGCTTATGTGGGCTGCTGGGCACCGGCTGGCCGCACCGGCTAGGTGCAAAGCTCCACCTGAGCTCTCTTTGGCACAAACACAGTCCTCCCACCCCTAAATAAATCCACCAGCCACGTGTTCTCTTTTTACTTTTGCTTTGACAGAGGGGCAGGGCCTGACGCGGGGTCTGTGTTGATGTAGTCTGGCTCATCATCCAGGCTTTCTGTCTGCAGAGCTGCGAGTGAGGATGGGAAGCACTGATCAGTAAGCGGGTTGATCGAAAAAAACCACATACACACCATAGACACGCCCTGTGTCCTCCCAATATTTAGCCTTCAGTGCCAACATATTTTTGTGCCTGGGCTAAGAAACCTCAGATCAGTGTCAAAGTCTCCTTGAAGGGGCTTCAAAATGGTCACAGCAAATTTGCAAGCGCTCTGTGAGCGGCGAGCATGGACAACTTTTCAGAGCCAGAAGAGACAGACTTAGATTTAATCTAGAGGGTATGCAAACAGGATAACAAGAATCAGTTTGCTTAGGCAGCTTCCACACCAGACACAGAAGGATCTTAAATATATGTATACATTCACCACTATGTCCGAGGCCGGACTACCCCCTGCGCTGCACAGGAAGCCACGCGTTAGATTAAACTGCTGTTTAAAGGTTAGCTTAAGAAATTTGCACCCCCAATTACCGCAGGGGAGTCGCAGGCTGACCCACTGGATGTGCGTGCTGCACATTTCTTTGTTGGAGGGGATCACAAGGCTGAGCTTGCACCGGGGCAAATTCAAAACATAAAGAAGATGTAAGACATGAAGAGTGACATTCTTCTGTAGCATCCTGTGGTCAGGGTTTAGGGACAGCCACCCGTGTGGTGGCCTTTTGAGCACTGGAAACACCACGTCCCATCGCAGCAACATTCAATTACAAGTGTGTGTAGCAATTTGGACATTGCCTTAGATGTTTATCATGGATGATTAGGGAGAAAAATAACTCAATGGCTGCATTGCCCTGAGCGTGGTCTGTACCAGTCTAGCGCGACAGGCACCCTGCCCATGAGCCCCATCCCTAAATAGTAAACGATTGCTGAGAACATACCTTCTGCTTGCTGGAGTTTCCATATGTGTATCGCCACGCTGTTCTCATAGTCTGCAGCATCATCTGTGTCTAAGAAGAGTTTGGAGAGGATGATGCTGAACAGCAAGCAGACTAAAAATGGACCTTTGTGAAACCCCCCTCCTACCACCGCACCCCAACCGCCCCGTGCACGCGGCTGAGTTTCCAGCCGGGCGGCTGCCATCCTGCCGCAGGTCTGCTGACGCTGCCTCATCGTTTTTCCAGCCCTGATCACGCGCCTGGCTATCAGCAGCAGGGCCCCGCTGCTCCTGCCTCCTCTGATTGCTCCGTACAAAGCCAGGCAGGAGCAGGGCAGGCTCTAGCGCTGCAGAAAGTGTTGTGTTAATTTGCTGAAGGAAACCAGCTTGACTTCCTATTTTGATTGCAACATCCCAGGACAGAAGCAGACATCCCTTAAGCAGACACTGTGGTCCAACGCCATCCTCCAGCGGCTCACTGCCTGCAGCCTTCTTGGGCTGGACGTGGTGAGAAACCTGAGCTGGGGGCTATAACCACACTCAGTCTCAGCTGTAACAACACTGAAAGACCTAGAGAAGCAATGCAGACCCCAAAGCTCCTGAATTACTTCAGAGACCTCCAAGTCAAAGGGATCAGCCCGGAGGTGAGCTCTCAGCCAGTAAGGTACCACCACGTGCATTTTCCTGCAGAAAGGGGAAATGTTCCAGGTCTGCTCTGTGCCTGCGGCAGCCCCTGCACCCCGGCTCCACCGGCACAGAGCTGATAGGAAGAGCTGAGCCTGTGAACGAGGGGGTTTTCCCTCGGCTGAGCAGGTCACCGTCCCTCTCTGTACTTCCAGATACCTTTGTACGACACACACAAACCACGACAGCAACACACCTACCCGGATCGGAGCCGTGAGACACTCCAGTGATGATGTTTTGATAGGAATGGGAATCCTCCTCTTTCTCTGGCAGAAAGAAAGAGGGGGACAAAGGACTTAAGGAAGCGTAGGTGACCTGGGAAGATCCCCCAGCACCTACAGGAGCAGGCTGTTTCTCACAATGAAACGCACATTAGCTAAAAGATCATTAGTCTTCATGACAGCCTGCACTGACCCGGGGCCGGGGCATCCCCAGCGCAGTTGCACCGGGCGATCTCTGCCCCACAGGAGCACCATCACCACCGATGCCGTCGAGCACCAACTGAGCCTCTCCGGCCATGTCATCACTTCCGAGCCACCCGAGGGCGAGCAGCCAAATCCGAGGCACCGTGACTTTTCTTACTGATAGGAATAAAAACCAATAAGCATAATTACTAGCCCTACAGGAGCCCCTAAGGCGAACAGGGAGAGGGCTGGCTCCAGCAAGGGGTGAATCCCCAGGCACCCAGCCCAGTGTAGCAGTTGGGAGGGGGTATTCCTTCCCAGTGAGCGTTATGCTTGTGACTGCGGTGTCTTCTTGGGCTTATTCTCAGTTTCTGGGAAGGAACTGAGCCCCATTCCAAGCACAACATCTGTCCGAGCCCAATATGTAAATCTATTAACATCTAGAACCAAAATCTGCTTAAAAGAATTAAAAAAAAAAAAAACCACCCTCAAGTTCTTTGTTCCGTTGCTGATAAAATCTGCTAAAAGAATTAAAAAAAAAACCAACACCCTCAAGTTCTTTGTTCCGTTGCTGATTATTTTAGCTCTCTGGATGGGCCTGTGAGCAGCTGAACCATGTGAGTCCCTATATTGCTAACCTCAAAACCTGCATCCACCGATGCTGAAAACACCACTGACACTCAACAGTTAGTGTGGTCACGGCACCTAAGCTGGAAAAGTTTGCAGACAGCGTGAGCACTGCTGCTGCCCACCCCACGACCCTCCGCGCTTCTCCAAAGCTGAAGGGGAGAAGCACGGAGCTCAGCGGGTCGCCTGATCTCAACCAGGACAGGCAGTCCCTGCACCGGTGAGGGCTCCGCTGCCCAAAGCCACGCCAGGCAGGAGGGGAAGGCATTAGCCAAGGGAGCCACTGAGAGCAGCTCCGCAACAGCTACACACTGACACTACCTCTAGGTAGTCCTCAGCCGCTGAAAAAGTATTAGAACTAATAAGGGATACAAAAACATTCATAGTAATACATTCGCATTTCTCTTTCTCCCTTCCCCCCCCCCTTTTTTTAAATAAGTTAAATTTTTTTGGTAAACAAGAGATATAAAAAAAATAAATTTTTTTTTCCTCCCTCTGGTGTCTTTAAATAAAAAATAGAATTCATGTTTTGAAATTCATTTTAGATAAAAATAGATTGATGTCTGAGTCAGCGCAGAAAAATGCTGAGTACCCGAGGAGGTGAAAATGTTTCATAGATGCAATATTTGCCTTGAAAAGACGCATTTGAATGGAGCAGTGCGTTTCATCCCACCTTCATTCGCTAGCCTCATAAACCAAGCATACAAAATATTTGATAGCTTCCCTTTGACGAAAAGCTCCTGGACGAGGACATGCCCTTTCCCGCCTGTCTGGGCAGGACCCTGAGGGGCTACAACCTCCCCTCACCCACACCAGACGGCGCTACCAACAGGAAAATGGCCTCGTTACCCCAAACGCTCCTGCAGCAATGGATAATTTGCTGCTGCTCAGAGACAAAACAGGGTGAGAACAGAGTGCTTTGTGCGATGGGAGCCATGGATGTGTTTGGGCTGTCCTGTTTATAACCAACGGATGGACCGATCGGGGCTCGGGCATCCCTCATGCCCCACGACTCTGCTACACGCCTTAACGAAAGTGTCTCCCGGACCCACGCTTGCTTCAGGCCGTACGGCAATAACACACAGACATAGGCGAGAAAAGTCTCACGGGCTCCCTGGAGCCACGGGACAGCGGGGCTGGCGGCTGGAGAAGAAACCCATCTCGCTCGCATGGGGACCTTACCGTTGGGTGGTGTGAAGAACTGGGCACAGTTGTAGTAATCCAGAGATATGGGCTCCCTGCAAGAAGAAGAGCCGCCGTTAGCTCCTCCTGCCCGGGGCAGCCCACGGGCTTCCCAGCCTGAGCTCCAAGAGAGCCAGGAGCGCGCGACCGCACTGGGACCAGTATGGCTCTGCTCGATCGCGTCGGCGGGCAGCGACCAGCTACTTACACGTAAGCAATGTCCCCTCGCAGGCAGTCCTCTGCAAGCACAAAGGGTTTGCCGTCAGCACACCGTACCATTGCATAAACTCAAACCGCCATCCCAAAGCACAGCTGGACAAATTCCCCGAGCACGGCTATAGCAGATGTCCCCAGCAGCCAGAAAGCCCCGGCACAGCCCCGAAGCCCGTCCACAAGCAGAGCAGGGAGGCTGGAGCAGGGGGAAGGCAGCCCCAATCCACCCCAGGCCCTGAGAAAACCAGGGCTCACCACTTCTCATGGACAGGTCCTGCCAGCTGGCAGGGAGATGGGGAATATCCTCCCATGTTTGGGAAAGGAGAGCACAGCCCCACACGCCAATAATCCACTTAGGGCAAGCACCAGCTGCCCTGGGAGGGAGTTGGGGGGCTCGCGAGCATCCCGTCCCCCTCCGCTCTGATCGTTAATCTGATCAGCGCGTGTCTTATAAAGCAATCGCTAAATTAACCAAGCTGGGGCTCCGCCAGCTGCAGTGTCAGCTGCCTGCATGCTCCCCGCCAGCTCTCATCCCTGGTAACCTCTCATCGCCTCGGCAGCCTTCCCTCCCCACACCACCAGACGTGCGGCTGCAGCATTTACCTGTCAGGAAATTCTGATACCTGAACTCGGTCCTGCACCCTGGGGAAAAGCAGAGGGGCACGTTACGCTCAGGCTGATCAATGGGAGCCGTTCGATGATGGAGCCACCAAGCATTGCGGCATCAGCAGCTCTGCCCCCGCTCAGCTCCTTGCTCAGGGCTGGGGGACACAGCTGCAAGGTTGGACGCCCCAGGGCAGAGGTGTTGGGACATCCAGGGGTGATATTTTAAATAATCTGGCCCCGCAGCTCTAACCAGGACTGGTCAGCCGCAGCAGGATGAGCACTGGATTTTAAACTCAGACCCAGGCTAGTTCTTATTAAGTGTCGCTGTGCAGACCAGTCACAAGCATCGTGGGTAGGTACTAATAACAGCAGTTAGTTTTATCATCACCCAGCTTGTTTTCAGGATTACGCCCCCCCCATGCCCTGCTCGGGGTCCCGGCACCAAGTAACCAGCCTCTCGGAGGCTCCGTCTTCCCAAAACCGGTGGGAGCTCCCAGCCAGCACCTACACAAACAAGCCAAGATTTGCAACATCCCCATTTATGAATTTTGTGGTAGGTGCTTCCCCCGTGGCCGAGTGGATGGGGAGAGCATTGAACCAGTGCCCATCCCGGGGGAGATGCTCACCGTATCCAGCACGGCAGGAGGCACCGAGCTCCTTGGTGGTTTTCCTGAAAGAGAGAAAAGGGAGCTAAAATCCCAGGTCTGAGCAAACCGTACCAGGGGTTACAAACCACAGCAATGACTAAGCCAGAAGGAACATCCGTGAAACCTCCCTGCGAGTTTATACAGGAAACATAACAAGCAATGGGAAATGAAGAGTTTGAGGTCAAATCCCAAGGTGGGAATAGCTATGCCTGAATACTGCAGCAGAGTTATTGCGGCCGTGTAGCTCTTGGGGGCTTTGGTGATGGGGAGAAGGGAATTTCTCGTGTCAAACTGCTTGTAAGCAAAGAACGGCCATTTCTTTTTCGTGATGTACCTATTATGGACAGCCACAGCTCGTTTCCTTGGGCTCGATTTAAATGGTTGCCAGTAGAACACAGTCAGACTGAAGGAAATCCAGAAAAAGCCTAAACCCATATTGACCATCAGTGAAGTAAGTATAGCCCAAGCCCCATCTATAGGGTCCAGAACCCAATCCCAAATCCTGAATGTTCACGTATGTTGGGTGAAGTTCATCCAACCTTGGCTCTATAGCTAGAGTTTTGGTTTGTTTTTTTACCTACCTTGCTATTGATAAGTTTTCAGGTTCCTTAATTTGTTCCAGCCTTCGGGTTGTAGCTAGCACCAAGAACAAAACGAGACGTTAACGACTGCAGCAGCAGCAGCAGCAATTTCAATGAGCACAGAGCATCCACCAGAGAGGATTCCCCGGTACTGGCAAGCATTTTTCTAATGCATCCCAAAACACCTTCCAAAGCGTTCCTCAAAAGTACATAGATGGCCAAAATGGGAAACAAATAGAGGAAAAGCTGGTGTCTGTGCAGACCGGTGTGTGTTTGCTAGCTCTGCGGAGGAAGCTACAATCCCAACCTCTGCTTTATTTCCTATTCCCTGCCAAACCTGCTTGATTCGGGAGCCTTTCCCACGCTCAGCACCCCTCCCTTCACACCGTGAGATGCACTGGTAGGTCGTGAGCTTTGGTCGGGCTGGGCTGAAGCAAAGACTCGGAGGGGGGTTTGTGGGGCTCGGGCCGAGATAGGTCCCAGGGAAAGGAGCTGCCCCGCAGAGCCCGTCTGCAGACGGTGACATTTAATACAGACCCCGTCAGCAGCTCGTTTCAGGATAAAAATCAAAAGGTCAGCGCCTAACCCAGCTTGCGCAGGAAGCAGTAAGGGGGTGATGACAAATGAGTCACTCCTATCAATTCAGGTTCACCCACACCGTCGTTTTCACAGGGTGAACAGAGCGGTTTGAAGAGCCCAAGTTTGAAGAGCCCGAGTTAATAAGGTGTGTTGCATTTCAATGACATTGCTTTAGTGTTTTATTTTCAATTCGAAGGGAGTTTTTTTTTCCTAGAGCTCAGAATTCGCATCCCTAGAAGCATCTAAGGTGGCTTTGACAATCCCCGTCTCGTATCATTTCACCGCCTGGCTTCAAGGTGACCCTTTTATTTTTACTTCCCCCCCGTTCTGTGCATGCAGGACCCCCACCCCGCAACACAGGAGCCCCGTGCAACGTTCATACTCACTGGAGTGGGATCGAATCACCTCAAAACTCTGCTGGCTTTCGAGCCTGGAAAAAATAGAGGTACAACCTCAGCTGAATTGTGGGGTCTATGACAAGGAAAATAGATGCAATAGATCCCTCCCTGTTTGGTGAGCGGAGGGAAAAGAGCACAGCCTCCACGCTGGGAGTGGTGAAAGGCCGAGGTCCATCACTCGGTGTGTCACGCAGGACCCATATGAGCTGGGAGCAGCTTTTTGGCCGTTCCCCTTGCTGCATTGCCCGAGGTGTCCTTGCAGAACCCGTATGAGCTGGGAGCAGCTTTTTGGCCATTCCCCTTGCTGCATTGCCCGAGGTGTCCTTCTAAGTCTCCCTTTGGACTTCCCCTTTGACCCTTTAAAGTCAAGATGTGTAATCCTACTATTAATCAAGTAATTCCTACTCCGACACTTTATGCACCAGTTAAGGCCAGAAGAGCATTTTCACCCACAAAAAACTGGGTGTTCACCCACGAAATGGCTTCAGACCCCACTGCTTCACCTCCGCTGCTGTCCCTGCCCCTCCCAAGATCCCTCAACATCAACCTGAAAAAAATAACATACGTGATCAACAATAAAAATAACACACATGCCCAATAACCTCTTTACTTTTTAGTTAACAGGAGAGCTGCTCTTCAGAGCACGACAGGATTCAACAGCTCTTCTACTGCAGGTGCATACAGGCACTTACTGACTCTGATTTTGGGACCCTGAAAGTATCCCTTTCTCCCCCCTCCCCCTTTCTTTCAGGTCACCCCCCACCCCAAGCCGGTATTCACGCCACAGGGCTGGCGAGGAGACGAGGTGTCAGGCAAAGGACCTCATTGCAAAGTCTGCAAATGCACAGAGTTAAACCACTTTGCTCACAAAAAGCCCGAACTAACCCAAAACAGATCTAGAAAAAGAGCACCATGAGCCTGAAGTCAAACCACCTAATCCAGGTATAAATTTCAAGAAGTCAGGACAATTCAGTACGAGCCCGCAGGGGATGGAGCCTGCGCTGGCTTTTCCATTGGTCTCGGACGGACCACGCCAAAGCCTTTCCCCCGGTCCCGGGCAAGCGGGGCAGAAGCAAACACCCCAACCCCGCGGAGGCCTTCGCAGAGCCCCTTTGCACCACGTTTGCTCCTGTATCAAAAGGTTACGAGCCAGCTTTTTTTTTTTTTTTTTTTTTCTTTCTTTATATCATTTAGCTGTGGTTTGTCTGTTGCTGAAGGAAATAAGAGGGGGTGCATGTGTGTACAATGCATTTCCTTCGTTGCTTATGCTGCAGGTCGGTGGTTGCTCTGGCACAGGGTCCCACCAGCACCAGCCAAGGGCAGGGTCTTGTTTATGAAGTTACCGACCTCTCTACCTCATCTTGGGGCACGACGGCACAGGATAAAGACTTGCCCTTCCAATTCTCTCAGACCTTTTTCCAACTAGTTAATGACTCAAAGGCATCACGGTCAGAGCTTCAGTTTCATTTTGGATTATTCTTTGTAAAGGCATTACCCCTTCACAGCACCCTGGGCTGGGGCACACCGCCCTGCACGCCCCATTCTGGGATTATTTTATATAGATCTGGATTTCAGCTGTGAGGCACGGAGCGGGTCTGGCTTTGGCCAGGGTCTCACCCCGGGTGAGCTGTTTGGGGGAGAAGTGCGATTGTGAAAGGCAACTTACTGGCTCCTCCGCTCACTCGACTGCTTCTCTCGCTTGGTAGCTGGAAGACAAGGGAAAAAAAAAAAGCTCGTAGAAAAGGATGATTTGGGAGTTAAAGATCAGAAAGACCAATAAAACACATTCACAAAACTTCTTCAACCGGGAGCACGAGAGGACAGTGGGGGCAGCGAGCAGCAGTTGCGATAGGGTTTTGATTTATTTTTTTTAAGCCATGTCTGAAGTGTAGTATTGGTCTCAGACACCGCAAAGCAAGCAAGCCAGCCACTCCTGCCCCCAAAACCCCACTCCTGCAGCCTCTCCCAGTAAAACCCACCCAGCACTGAGAGGTGGGCTCGACCCCCCTGCCAGGGCGGGTGCTCGCCCCGCTCTCTTTGTATTTCATGTGTTTATAAATACATCCCCCAGCCTGTCCTTTCGCGCCTGCCCTCCTCCTGCCTGTCTGCCCCAGAGCCCCCGCAGGATTCGTGCATCTGGATATGGTCCTCCTGTGTGGGGTGTCCCAAAGCCACCCGCCACGGTGCCCACGGAGAAGGGTCTGCAGCCCATGGTGTTGCACCCACCCCAGGGAAGGAGTGCTACAGGGTTGGGGGTCCTTTCCCCCCGTAGCTGCTGGGGGGGCCAGCAGAGACCCTTCCCAGCTCAAGCCGCTGGGAGCATCCCCACGAGGGCAAAGCTCCCTGAGCCAGCACGTGGCTGAGCAGGACCAAACCCACCCGGAGGGGACACCCCAAAAAGAAAGGGTCTGCCCAGCGTGACCCCCCCCAGCTCAGCCCGGGGCCGCGGGCGGGACCCCGAAGCACACGGGCAGCGCCTTACCGGAGAGCTGGCACTTGATGCAAAGGCTGACGGTGGCCCCGAGCAGCATCAGCGCGGCGGCTGCCCACAGCAGCTCCAGCTGCGCCATGGCCCGGCCGCATCCAGCCTGAAACACAGCGGCGAGGGGAACCCCGTGAGCATCTGGGGCGTGTGGGGCTGCACGGCCGCTGCTCGAAAAGCTTTTACCCCCTAAAGAGCCACGTGCTCTCTGCCTTTGCACCCCCAAAGAGCTGGGCGTTTGCTGAGGACGCAGAAGATACTTTAGGGTTATATTACCATGGGGCGGCGGAGGCGATGCCCCTTCTCCGAGCTGCTTTGGTCCGAGGGGCTGCACGCGCACTTTCAGCTCCAGGAAGACCCGAGCACACCCCAGCGCCCACCCCAGAGCCGAACCCCCATTCCGCCGCAGGGAAGGAGAAGAGGCTCACGTGGTTTCCCGCAGGACATCAGCGCAAAGAGGGAAAACCCACTTGGATTTACTCAGTCCCAATCCCATAACCCACGTTGCTATCAAATATTATCAGCAGATACTATTTTTTAATATTCAGAAGGGAGGACAAAAAAGGAGGCGCTCTGAAATATTCAAAGCTGCCAAGACCTTTGCACAAGGCGCTCCGGTTATTTCCCTGCAGCACAGAATTACTTTAAATGTCAAATTCCCCACAATTTTTCCTGCGTTGAGCTGGCTCAGACACTGGCTCTTCCCCTCCTTTCCATGACAGGCTCTTCCACAAACAGCAGCTAACATTTTGTAACAATCAGCATGATTTGGCTTCAATTTCTTCCTTTAAAATACAAAACATCCTATAAATATCACAGAAAACAGCCTGCCGGGTCTGGGACAGACCATTTGGCCCATTCCTATTCCCCAGGGCCAGATTTTCTTTACTTACAGATTATTTTAATTTATTTTTGTTTTTAAGAAAATTCTTCTTTGGCCCCTAGGGATGGAGACGCTTCAACGTGCCAAAGGCCAGTACGTCATTGCTCTGCCTGGCAGGAAGCTTTCCTACCACCTAACCCGAACCTCCCTTATTACAATTCAAGCCTTGTATTGTATGATGTATTGATCCCACTGTGGATGGGCCGGGGATTATAACATATTAAGAAAATAATAAATAATTAAAAATAATTAAACAAATATCAATAACAGATGACAGAAAACAGCAGCTCCTGTATTGTATTGATGTATTGATCCCACTGTGGATGGGCCGGGGATTATAACATATTAAGAAAATAATAAATAATTAAAAATAATTAAACAAATATCAATAACAGATGACAGAAAACAGCAGCTTGATTCCGCCCCGTTCAGCACCTTCTGCCTCCACTTGTGTCAAGTGGAATAAATAATATTTCCCTGGCCAAACTGCAAGCCACACCGACACCCCGTTCACACGGGAGAAACCCCAAAGGTCTCCTCGCAGCAGCCGAGCCTCCCGGTGCTGAGCGAGCATCCTCCTGCCTGTGCCAGTCGCTCGGCGCTGCAGCCGAGGATGCCGGCGGGAGGTTTGCGATCCGGTTTGGCACTGGAGTCCCGGTCCTCCACCAGCGTCCCAATTGCTAGGGCACGGTGTAAATGAGCGCGGTGTAAATCAGCGTGGGGCAGGGGAAGGAGAGGCAAGACACGGTCCCCCATTTTGGCTCCAGACAGCCCCTCGAGCACAGCATTGCTCTGCCCCTGCCAGGAGGGAGCAGTCGCTGAAGGACGGGACGGGCTGCCCGGGGTTTGGCGTCAGCATCCCCCCGGCATTGCCTGAACACGGTCTGGCTGCCCAAAAGCGACCCTACAGCCAGCAGGATGACGGCTTGGCTTTGCGACCATCCTCTCCGCTTGTGAGCAAACTGGGTTTATTTCTACTCCCTTCGAGGTTGCCTGGGCTCACAAGGACACGGCAGCTCCCGACACTCACTCCACCGTGGCTTTGCTCTTTATAGACACCCCCCCCAGCCAGGGGCCTTTCCCTGCAGAGCTCTCTGAAGAAGCTGGGATGAGCTGTTTATAAGTTAATGGTGTGCCCAGCACCCACCCTGGAGGTGCAGGACCAGCACCCTCAGCTACAGCCAGGGCATCGGGGACGGAGCCTGGTCAAAACCATGTGGTTTCTCACATCATTTTTCCCCTCGCTCAACATCCCCCATGGAAATCACGAGCTGGGGATCACCTCTAAAGCATCTGCAAGAAGCAGCTAAGGGAAGTTGGCCCAATGCTGGTGACCGAAATTCATTATACAAAGGGTTGTAACACTGCTGGTTTGTGGGTGGGTGGTTTTTTTGTTATTGTTTTTTGGTTTTCCCCCTCTTTTTTTCTCTCCCCCCCCCCCCTTTTTTTTTAAAGGCAAGGCAGAGCTGAAGGCGCGTGACAACACTGACCCAGTTTGTACCTTTGTAGGACAGGCCGCCATCTCCCTTCTAGAACCAGTTTAATTTCTGCAGCGGGGCAGTAACGCAGCAAACCCAGGCTGCTCCCGCACCCCTCGCTCAACAGGAACACGAAAGGTGATTATCTGCAGGGGCTGAACAGGGCACCGCGCGTCCCATCCCCATCACGGCGTCTCCCAGTGAAAGCTCCCACGGGCACCGAGCCACAAGCACAACACCAGCCCGGAGGTTGTTATTTGTGTTCGCCAAACACAAATTTCCAAGTCCATGGAAATCCCTTCTTTTGGTACAAAACCTCCTCTTGTAAGGAGCTGATGGAGGAAGGCGATGAACAGATTTATGACAAGCAGAAGGCTGGAGGCACTTACTCACGGCTGGCGGGATATAAATAAAATATTTGGAAGGCTGAACGTGCTTTCCCCGCTCTCCGCCTTGGGAAGACGAGAGAGGAGAATAAAAAGGCTCGAGCCACTGAGGGCTGTGATGAGGCCCGAGTATATCAGAAGGACATACGGAGTTAACGACTCGCTGATCAGCCTTGTTTTCAAGATGCTAAATTCAAACACAGGGAGAAAACAGGTTCCCATCTAGTTTCAGCTCTTCAGGAGTAAAATTCAGAGAGCAGCAAAATGCCTTGTTCTCTTTAGACACTTCCCTGTTCTCCTTTTATATGTTTTTTTTCCCCTTTTTGCACTGGCAGAAGTTTCTCCTTGCACAAGGAAGCCGGTGCCGGTGCATGCCTCCGCCAGCGAGCACGGCCCAAGCACCACGGCCCCGCAAAATCCCCCCCGGGAGCAGTGGCTGCGAATAAGTGATTCCAGGGAGAGCAACTCGCTGGAGGCTGGATAAAGTCGTGATCCCTGTGGCACGGCACCTCTCCTGCGAGGGGGAAGCACGCCTTCCCGAACAGGGGCTGCTCTTTTCATGGCCTCAGATATTTTTTGCAATCAAAGAAACAAACTTTTTTTTTTTTTAAATGGAAAAAATTAACAAACTTGCACAAGATGATCCAGTCTGCACATGCTAGGCCTCGTCAGCCCGGCTGCTGGTCCTAAATTAAGGATTAAACCCAGTAACAGGGCTCACTATAAACAGCCCAGGGAAGGGGAGTTTGTTTTAGCGGGGAAGACTGAAAGGTCTCTCGCTTTTAGGTCTACTAAAGCGGAGAGTGAGGGTACCTGGACATGCATTGTCAATCTGTCCAGGAGAAAAACACCAAAGCGAGAAAAGCTGTTTAAATTCAAATAAGACAACACTGGCATATAAAATGAGTAGGTACAAGCTGGATACGCACAGGCTAGAAATAAAATTCCTAATGGATGGAAGTCTGGAAGAACCTTCCAACAGCAGCGGCAGCAAAAATCTCACTCAAAAACCCTTTAAGAGTACTTAAAACATACTTAAACTTTTTTGCCAAAAATCCGGGAGAGCGAGGAATGTGTTGATGTGGCATTGGCGAAAACGGCTGCTTTTCTGCAAGATCATCGCTGATGAAGTCATTTTAGCCCTTTGCAGACGTCAAGCCCACCCCCCCCAAGCTCACCCTGCAAGATCAAGACCAAAATTGCTGGGTTAGGTCATGTGTTCAACCTATTTGTAAAAAATGCCCCAAAGGCAAATATAAGAGCGTCTTCCTCTCTCTTCCAGAAAGTTTTGTGGTCTGCACCAGTTTGCGGCAAATGAAGGCTAATTCAGACTGATTGGATGAGTCACTGGCATGAAATATAAAGTGGAGAGTTTATTTAAAACCTCGCCATATGAAATTTCGCGCACGGACTCGTTGAACAGATGCAATATTCAGCTTGACTCAATGTCTCTAACATTTCTAAGAAAAGAAACGCTACTTTCTGTTTGTCTCCGTTGCACAGATTGCCGCAGAAAGTCCCATCGATTTAGAACTTAAAGTCTCAGACTAAGGAAGCTCCTGTGGTTGGAACCACTTCAATGACCAGCCTTGAGCCTCCAGAAAAGCTCCTTTCCAGAGGTCTGCACATCCCATTTCCTACCAGATTTTATGCCAGTGTAAATTTTCTTAGGAAAGCTGCTGCAGGATAGATAAAGTCTGGTTTTGTACAGCTATTCAAGTAGACCATGCTTTATTTTATGCCAGGGGAGCAGTGGATGCATTTTGGTAGAACATAGGACAAGAGGGAAAATCGGAATCGAGAAATCAACTTTAAGATAGATTATCACTTTATAAAATGCCTTAAAAAACCTCAGGTGGAAAATACAGTGCAAAATCCTCATCACAACAAGCGTGCCAGCGCAAGGAGGTAATTCACAGAAATATCTCGTATTTGTCCTTAACTTCTCCTGTTTCAGGCAGCAGCAAAGCCATGCAGCATCCTTCACCGCTGCTGCGGAGTCCAGGGGGACTCCACGTTAGGAATTGCAGATACAGGCAACCCATACGTATGCAACTAAGTACTCCTATGTAGTCCAGAGCAATGAAAATGAGCCGATATCACACAAGATTATCCCATAATTGTCCCGTTTTGCTAAAGCGTCTACCTCACGGCCCGTATTACACCAAACATTGATCACAAGAGAAAACTGATGCAAAGACAAAGCTCTTTTCTAGCTAGGATTAGCAATTTCAAGTGCTCATATGCAGTAAAATAAATACATTCGTATACATGATGCCAATCAGCCCTGAAACAGCTGTAAAACCCAGAAAGTGTAGTTAAAGTCAGCTCTTCCGTAGGATTGGGCTTTGGAGGGGGAAACACTGTAGGCTGCAGCAATCCCAGAAGCTATAGGCAGGACCGAACAGATTTGGGATGAGCGCAGCTCAGCTCAGCCTGAACCTTCCAGAATTTTTAGTAGATGTGAAGACAGAAATAACATAATTAAAGAAATCCACGCTGCCATCAGCAGCTGGGGTGGGGAGATGTAAAGAATAGTATCGTAAAACAGGCAATCCGGGTTGCATGGGACAGACTCTCACCTTGGGTGCAGCAGGCATAAGTGCTGCTGAGAAGAGATATTTGGCAATTTTCATACCTTGGAGCTTGTCAGGAGATGGCCCTGAGCAGCAGCGAGGAGTAATATCCAGCATGTTGCTTTTCAGAGGGGTTTTGCAGGGATGACCTTGAACCCTTTTTAAAAGGGTCACCAAGATCTAGCCTAGGATCTCTGAGCTCACCGAAATCAGTGGGACACCCCACCTGCCCCAAAGCCTTCACACGAACCCCACACACCCCCAGGCGCCTTTCCCTCCCCATCCCTCCTTCCCTCTCCCACCTTACCCGCAGCCTCAGCCGCTCTCCCCCATCTGTCCCATCTCCTCCTGCATCTCACGGCCGCAGCCACCGACACTGGAGCCGGTTCCTCCAGGGCTCGTTAGCCAGTTTCTGGTTTCCTGTCATCATCTGAATCACTAACCCCAACATCCGCCGCTCGGCTGGTCAGCCCCTCGCCAGCTCACGAGAGGGACCCGCGGGCGGTGCTTGCACAAGCTCACCCTGGGCAGCATCTCGCCGGAGCGTTTCGGTTTATCTGCCGCGGGGAGAGGAAGAGGCTCGGACGGCGAGGAACCACACACGCCGCCGAGGTCCCTTCCCAAGCAACCCTCGAGTTTCAGATGGGGCTGGTGCCCCAAAAGAGTTCAAGTTTCCTTTTAGCAAAGAGCCTTTGCAGGATTTAACACCGCACACTGGAAGCGGCAGGTGCTGCCTGGAAAAAACTCAGAGCAGATAAAGCAAATAGCAAGTCCTCTCTTAGTTTTTACGGAAAAGATGGTATCAAGTCTCAAAGGCGGCAAATAGCCCGAGGTCACCGTTGCTAACGGCCAAACCTGGAGCTCCTGTCCGGAGCTGTAAGAATAAAACTATTTCTTATGCTTCAGCACTGGCAGTTTGCAGACGTCAGACACAATTTCACTGTACTCTTAAAAAAAAAAAAAAATAGTAGTTCCTTAAATTTTTTTGTGCTTGAATAGAATAAGGAGGGTTTATGAATAATGGGGAATTTATCTACTGGCTTAGAGTCCAGTTACAGTACACGAAATGTGTATCCTGCTCTAGGAATAGGAAAGCCTGCACGTGCACCTAACAGTCCTGTATAGTTGTAGCTACTGGAGTGCAACAGGCAGCTGGGCACACGCTTTACAACCGCAAACAAACTGACGTTTCATGCTGCCTCTCGCTAAGGCTCTGTAATATCTCTCTTACATACAGCCATGTAAGTTATTCAGTAAAGGGAAAATTTGTTATATTTAAATTAGGGCGCTCTCAGGCTACCACAACCAGTCATCTCCATCCATCTCTCTCTGTGATAGAAGGTGGCTCTTCTACCACAGGAATGATAAAATAGCCAACTGTTTACAACTTTTGCAACCCTGGGATGGGAACTTTGCTATCAAGCTTTCAGAGGAAACGTTGCTTTGATAGGATAGTTAACCACCGTATGTGCAAATACATTTAGACTTTCTCTCTTCCAATTCTAACCTGAGGGGCAAAATTCATTGCTTGCACGCACCTTTCGGAGCCGTTCCCACATGAAATCCAGGTGCAGAAGCCTATCTTGAAATCAGTACGTATAATCTGAACCAAAGACTAGAAGAGAGAGACCCAGATTTGAATTGCTTGTATGGTTTCTGGCTGACCTCTATAGAAGGAACACTGTATAATGTGAAGTGCATTCCTGGCCGCTAAAACAGTTGCTACGAAACTGGCATTTCTAGCAGAGGTCTTAGCTATGAAGTAGTTTGTTAGGGGCTTTCTAGCAGGTTTTTTACCTATTTAAACATAAACTGATAACAGAAGTTTTACAAAAGAGTTCTTTATAGCAGAACTGATACTCTGAACATGCCAGAGACAATTACAGTTTGTCTTTCACATGAGAAATCTATTTCATTAGGAACAGCCGCTGCTAAAAAGGTACCATGTATTTGCTTACAGGTTCTCTGATGGTTCTCACGGCTTCAGAGATGACTCACTGCCACGGTACGGACATTATCACCGTTGGCACGGGCTGTAGCAAAGGCACCTCGTGTTAGTCCCCTAATTGTCTCCTGGACTGACACACACGACTGCTCAGCTTCTCTAGAGCAGGTAGAGGCTGTTGCCGTGCCCGGGGAGCAGCACCATGAGCGAGGACTGCTGATGGTGCAGAGCAGCAGGGTCACCCCCAGTGCATTACAACAGCTCTTGGGTAGAGCGATGCCCTTCGAAGACGTCAGTCCTTCTGAGAGATCAACCACCCCTTTTTCTAACGTTGATTAGAAGGGAACTACTGCAGTAATACAGACAGTGGTATACACACCACCTCCCTTCTTTGTATTTCTCACGAGAAGGGCTCGATGTAGAGGTTTAGGATGAGAGCCCTCACTCCGAGCACCTACCTACACAACCACGAGTTCCGCTCTTCGCAAGGCCAGACCGAGCCCCCTCTCTGACGTGCAGATAATAACCCCTCAGACATCAAACCCAGCTTGTGATACCAGGCTCTACCCGGAGTCTGCCCTCTCCCTCCTGTAACCCCTGCACCTCATCTAGACCTGCTGCTAGAAACCATTTCTGGGCTGATAAAAGGTCAAAGACAGAGGAGCATCAAGCTTTTATCTACCGCAATAAATTATGTAAAACGACACATTACAATTTCACCTTTCCACGTCCTTTTCAAAGCTTACCCATTTCAGCTTGGTTTTGTTTTTCCCCCGTAACAAACACATAGCATCCACTCCTTCAGTCAGTCTTACCAGCAAACCAAACCCTCTTTCCCCCCCCACCCCTTTTAATACATAGCTAACCAGCTCTAGAAATACCTCTTTGGGCCCAGAGAGGTTGTGAGACGCCATCTTCCACCCTCCCCAGCTTACCTGTTGCGTTTAATACATCTAACCAGCTCTAGAAATACCTCTTTGGGCCCAGAGAGGTTGTGAGACGCCATCTTCCACCCTCCCCAGCTTACCTGTTGCGGTTGGGAGGCTGAATGCCCTGGGGACCGGTTTACATCCTTTCAGATAAAGGTGGGGTCTGCTCAAGGACCAGCTGGTTTTGCTTGAACCAGGTGTTATGGCTAATGCTGATCAGAAATTCTCAGTGAAACAAGGAATAGGAATCAATGCATCATCTAAACCTGACCTTTCTGCAGAAACACACCCAATGCTGAAAGTTTTAAGGGAAGGTTTCTGAGCTCCGGCAGGCTTTCTCCCAGAGCTCATAAGCTTTGCAAGTCAAGCGTTGCCTACTTTGCAGGAGACCAGCATTCAAATCCCCCTCGCTTTGGAACCAGAATAAGCATGTCTCATCCCAAGCACTAAGTATTTGTTTTGCCAAATTTTCACGGCAGCTTTAATGAAAGTCACGTCTTGGAGGAAATTTTCTGACATGCTAAAGTAGCGCACGCACATTTCTGTATAGACCAAGAAACGGCTTTCCTCTTGGCTGTAGCTGCATGAGCATTTCCCCAGCTAAAGGGGAAGTGCCACCTCCTCCCCTGCCCCAGCTGCACGCCCCACTGCAAATCCGATCTCACCGAGCTGAAACTGAAAGCAGCTCCGTTACAGCTGAAGATACATGCTGCTACCACCCAGTGGAAAGACAGCTCACAGCTAGGATTTCTGGGTGCTTTACAAAAGTTTGGCCAAGTAAGGTTTGCAAAGACTAATCCTGTACATCCCTACGGCGCTATAAAGCTTCTTCCCATTCTTATCCTGCTCAGTTCATCCCTGTAAACACCGTAAGTCTTAAATTTGAACACAAAAACCTAGAAGGTTTGAATGCTTTTATTTGATTTTTTTATACAGCAATACAAATTATACAGATTCAGTACAGTACAGATTTTGCAGGGGTTTATAGAGGTACTTAGTGATTTTTGGTTTATTTAAAAGAAAGAGGCAGATCTTGGGAGCACGGTGACTTGAACAAAACAATCTCATCGTAGGAAGCAAACCCCTACCGTGCTGAACACTAACCTGGCTGAAACCTACTGGGCGGAAAGGTGGTGGCAGCGTTCCCAGCAATAACACACCCAAAACATCAACCCTGGGATACTCTAGAGCTTTTCACAAGAATTTGTGAGCGTACAGGTAAGCAGGCTGTTCCTGCAACAGCGCTGAAAGTCCTTAAAGCCCTTGGACGCACTTTGCTGCAAAGGGGACAGAAATGAGGGAAGCTGATGTTAAAATTAACCTGCCGTTGAGCGGGCAATGTCACGTAAGAGTCATTGCAGCTATGGAAAAGGAAACCATAAAACGCTTTAGATTTAGTCACCCAAACAGCTACAGTAAGATGAGGAACATGATCTTAGACCTAGTAACAGCGACAGCGCACGCACACCGTGACACCGCGTGTGCAAGCAGAACCCCATCTCCCGTTTCTTGCGCCCATCTGAGCTTCAGGTTTAAGTGAGCAGGCACGGGCAGGAACCAGCAAAGCTCCCTTGCAATCCCTAATGCGCAGGATAGGTGCAAGCTATACACCTATAGCTTTGGTAGTACGTGTCTCCGGTTAGTCCAGAACGTACAATGTCATCAGGGTATTGCTATTACTGATGTGCATCAGGCTTGAGAGTCAAGTGTCTGGCACTGAAGGGTTAAATCCTGTCAGAAAGCAAGGTCAAAGAATATGATTACACCATTTTAAATGCTTCCGATCGGTTTGGTTTAATACTGATATAGTGAGTGGTATCACAAATAACAGAATAAATTGCAGACCATAGAGATAAAATGTATGCACCCAATAAAAGATGGCCCTCTGCCACTTCAAATACACTCAATTCCTTAAAATCCTGCAGTGGGTAAGTGGCACTTGACAGGAGGGATTCAGCTACCAGATTAGAAAATTCCAATCTCAGCTGGAAATCAAATTCCTCTTCAGCCACAGAAACTCCCCTTTCTAAAAATTTAAGACAAGCATCACCTGCAAAATTGCATCCCAAGAATCCAGTCCAGAGAAGTGCCCTTGAGAACGACAAAGGTAACTGATTCTGCGCTAGAATACGCCAGGATAGACGAACAGCCCCATTCCTTCAGAGCCTTCACTCCCATCTGGTAGCGAAACACAGAAACTGTCAGAATGTAAAACATAAACTTAACAAAAATTTAAAGATGCTCGCGGTTAACAGCTTATTGCCTGTGAATAATCATGAGACGTACTTCCACACACTGAGAAGGAACGAGGTCGGTGTAGAAAACCGGCGATCTATGCCTGGCTTCAAACTGCCCTGCTTGGAGCAAACTTGACACGCGCAGCCTTTGCCCCAAAATACGCTCGAGGTGAACAGGGGGATCCCTGGAAAACAGTCACTCCAAACAGCTTTGTTCGAAGCAGTCAGCGGGACGAGGGCTGCTCTGAAAGTTGCTACACGCGAGCGCTCTGATGAAGGGGTCGCACATGCATTTCAAAATTTGCTGGCTTTATTATTAAATCTTTTCTACAAAAAGGAGGGGTTGCAATATCACAGGATTTGCTCAAAAATTCTCAAGATATTATCATCTTTTCTGAAGACAAGTCAGCAGCTAGTACTACAGGTAGCAAGTGCTCCTACTATACTATGTGCTAAAGTCGGGATTGAAACTATAATAGAATTCATAAGACAAGCTGAAAAATATCAGCATCGTCCAAAACTGCCCTGTGACAGCGAGTCTTGGCCGCAATCACTCTCTAGCACAACCAGCTCTGGGACACCTAGCAGGACTTCAGAAATTCATGGTCAGCATTGGAAACTCTTTCGGTAGTGCCAGCGCATCTCAGTAGGAGGTTAACATCTTGTTGCTACTTTAGGAAGGCAAGTAAGCCACCCTCGAGGGCACAAATTTAACTCGCCTCTATCACCAGCCCATCATTTGAATACGTGGACACTCCTCCGCCTCTTTCTTCAGCCATCAGAACAACATTCACGACCACAAGCACAAAGAGCCCCCTCGGATGCTGTTAGAGACTTGCACAGTCCGGTGAGTTGGCAACGCGCCCGTGCCAGCACTGGGCTGCTGCCATCAGAGGACTGGGATTAGCTCTCCCAGGACCGTTCCTGGGCTTGGGAGCTCAGTGGGTTTTATTTTTCGGTGGTTGACAGGGCAGTTTTGCAGCACGTCAAACGTAAGCACACTGCTTTACTCCTGCATTGTCCCACGGCTCTTCCAGAGACACCGCACCAGCCTTCCCCACCTGCAACCCAACTGGAGAAACACAACAAAGCATTTTCTACAGCAGCAAAGCAGTGCTATGCCTTAATTCGACTTCGGTTCCAAAAACTGTCTGCTGCATTCCTGACTTCAGTTTTTATAAGTTCAAGCTTGAAGAAAGCTACTAAAAATAACTTGGTGTGAATATGAATAGCCACAAAGTGAATTATCCATTTGTTACCACTGCTGGTAACCTCCTCGGTCTAGGCTTTGCCATGCCAGGCTTAGCTTTAAGCTGCAGGTAAAATTAAGGGTAACAGATTAAACCTTAACTGCTTTTTGCTGGTGGCATGGGGAAAAAATAATCGTGCTTCCTCCTACGCAACTCAAATGCCACATCCATATATTAAATATAGTTTTGTTAACTGTTGACACAAGCTAGTTTGATATGCTCCTGTATAGGAAAATGTTAATCACTTACATTTTTTAAGGGGGGAAAGAAAAAGGACTGGAGGAGTCTGACCCTAAGCCGTATGGGACGCATAATGCAGAACGCTCCAAAGAAACCAGGCAACGCATTCATGTTTGCATACGAAGAACTACTAAAAAAAAAAAAAAAGATACTAAATGATGTTGGGATTAGGCTGCATTCACTAGTGGGAAACCCTTGACCAAACAAATATTAGCAGAGACAGAAAAATATTTATACGACTAAGCTGAGCCATTTTCCATCTCTCTGCCTTTCTCACAAATCAGTGTTACTTTCCTCCATGCAGAGTGACGCAATTATCGCTCCCACCCTCAGAAGGTTTGAAAGACCAGCTACGAGCAAGCCTTGTGGTAGCAGGCGAAGGACACTATCTCCACCCAGCTAGCCCTACTCTTACATACAAAACTCGGGTTATTTTTCACATAGGACAGTCAGGCACTAGTACACACGGCTGCAGCAAGCGGCTCCAGAGCAGGATTTGGACTCTCGGCTCAAGCTGTTGTTAAGAGCAGGTCTAAAGAGAGAACAGACCGAGTAGCCGGAAGGCAGGAACGCTTTCCATCCTTTCATGCTATGGAAAGCAGTAAAACCAGCAGGAAGGTCAGAGCTCATTTCCTCAATAAAAACATAGCTCTCCCTCTTTTAACTTACCCTGCAGTACGCATATACTTCAAAGACACAGGGCAACAGCCTCATTAACAGTGATGTCTCGTGGGAAACGGGTCAGCTGAGAAAGTTGGGAGAAACTGGGCAAGACAGCAGCAAGCCGACGTATTTACTCTGTCTTAGCACAAAGACTCCACGTTAAAGCGATCACTCTCAAACTGGAAGCACACCTTTTGCCCTGTACCGGGCAGGGGACTCTGGTCAGAGGGTAGCAGAACCCAGCTGGTGGGAAACGGCACGAAGAGCTGCGTGACCTGCAAGCTGACCTCCAAATTCTGCCTGGCAGCCTGAGCAATATAACTGAAGTTACGCTAAAGCCACAGGACAAAGAACTTGGGCTCGCTTCCACTCGTGCACAATTTTTACTTCACTGTGTCCTGCATGTTCCAGCACTTGTTTAGATTAGATTCCTCCCCTTTATGTTCCCCCCCCCCCTTATTTGTATAAGAATGAGTCCAGTACTGCTTCCCATAAAATTTAAGGAAGCAAATTTCCAGATTAACACAATGTTTGAAAACTTGGGGGGTGGGGGGGAACCATGCTACAGCAGACTCAAATAAAGACCAATGTTAAATATTACTTAATGTTTTCTTTTATTTAAAAGATCATTCACAAAATACCATATCCATAAATTTATTTTGTTATGAAGCAGAATGTGTTAAGTGTTTGGAATTCTTTTCATTTTTTTTTTCCTGTTTTTACATTTAAAAGTCAACTGTCTTGACTAGAGGTGAGTTTTTATATGGGAATTTGTTCTTAAAATCTTTTCCACATTGAAGATGTAAATAGGTCAATTATTGGTTTGGAATACAACCACACAAATGCATGTCTGTCTTAAATTAAGTATTAGTGTTAGACAAATGGTTCTTATCTCAGAAGCAGATTAAGTGACAGGCAGAAGGAAGGAAAGAGTAGTTCTGTAAATTGCTGGGACTCTGACATCACCAAGGTAACTTTAGGGAAGAAATTCACTACTAGCAGCGATGCTGCTGGTAGTAAAGCAGCCATGCTTCCAAACTCCTCTTGCAAGTACTCTGGTGTGCTGGCTGTTTTATCTGAAAGCTGTCAGCACTAGCGTTAGGGGCCCAAGTTTCTCATGCATTGGACATATCCACACTTCAGCGTTGTAGATCCAGGTTTTGTTTTTAAACATTAATGATCTCTCTCCTTTTGCTCCAGCCTCCCCTCCCTCCTCCCACGCAACACTGGCAAGAAACATTTCAAGTGAAGAGAGATGCAGCAATTAGAGATGCTTTTTACCCAAACTTCTACATGAAGAGAATCTACAGCAGAACGATTTCTAATCTGCCCATTTTCAAGGTATTCTGAAAGCAGAGGTCTCAAAAATGTACACCACTGGGCAAAGAGATACAGGGGATAATGGTGATTACATACTGCATGGCAAAGTATACACTCCTTAAACAAAAATAAAAAAGTCAATTTTATTTGTAGAAACTTCATTTAAAAATTTACCAAACATGTAAAACCCAAAAAAAAACCTAAGCAGAAAGAGCCAGTGAGCAGTTGTGCTCAAACAGGCACATTTTTGCAGCACTAACCTTGAGCTCAGAGGTGTAGTATCATACCATTTTGAAGTCAATAGACAGCCACCAGCAAGAGTCTGCTGGCAGATGCTTTATCCATACTGATTCTACCACCTGGTCACCAGGCTTTTGTCAGCCAATTTTATTTGCATCTATTAAATTGATACTTCCTGGTAACCTGTGTGAAAGGGCGGCTGTCCCCCTTCGTTTTGTAAGGGGCTCTGCTGTATACAGTAGCTATCACCAATTGTCGTAAATGGTATTTCACTACTTGGTTAGAACTGTAAATTTCTCTGTTCAACTCATCTGGACTCTCCAGTTTTCCTCTTCAGAGCCACAGCAATACAGAACAAGACATGCAGGTCAGAAGAGGAGCACTGAGGAAGTAAAAGGAAACAATACAGGGCAATAACTAAGTCTAACCTGTGCTTCTAAAGTAAAACAAACCCAGAAAGGAAGAAGTTGAAGCAGCACCTTTGTCCAGAGACCTCCACGCTCGTGGAAGCAGCTACACTGCCCTATCTACTGGCAACTGTGCTGCTTGGAAGGAAACAGAAGAGGGGAAACTCAGCACAAAGCAGGCACTAGATACAGCAAAGCCAAGAACGTACTAAAAACCACTTGTTAACAGCTGACATGCATTCACAAGCTCTGTGTTTTCAGTTTCAAAGAGGACAAATGCCAGATGGCAGGAATGGTAAACTGCAGGGTTGACACTCCAGCAGAGCTAGTCACTCTGTACTGTCTTGCTTTTTCTCCCGCCTCCCCATTCCCTCTCAACCCCAAACTCAGTCGTGCTCTTTTACTACTTCCTCTCGGGGCTTGGCTCCACCAAAGATAGCAGAGTTTGGGTTGGCTACTTGATTGAGGGGAGTAGCAACTGTTCGAGGTTTGAGCTGAAGTCGGGGTCGCTGTGCTCTTTCCTCTGAAAGAAAAAACATTAAGGTTTTAAGATCTGTCTGTCAAGGGTAGTAGCTTTAACCTGACAAAGAAAGCAGGAGTCTCCTTCATGAAGGAAGACTGAATTACAGAAAAATAAAGAGTTTACCTTCTGTTGGCTCTCTGAAGTCCATGGAAGATCCACGAAGGGGAGGCCCATCTCTGAAGCGACCAGTGCCACCACTTCCCATTGAGGCACCTGGTGGTCGCCGGTCTCCAGGGCGGGTTCCTCTACCCCGGCCTCCCAAGAAGTCATCATCTTTGAATCCTGAAGACGGAAGACAGTGAATTTAAAGAGCACATTTTGCAATGCTTTTTATCTAGATTTTTATCCGGGTGACTGGAAAACCTTGCAAGTCACTGCTGTCAGTCCAAGATGATGCACTGAGAGCGTTTGTCTGTAGACAGATTGCTTCACAGGTCTTTAGCACATTCTAGAAGAGTCATACAGATTCCATTTAAAACCAAGTATACTATGCCAAGTTCAGAAACTGCTTTATCCACCTAGAGGCTTACTGGGGTGTTGGAGAGTGGGTCATCAAGTGAGCTTAAAATATGAGCTTCGGCTGCAACTTCAGATTGTTAACACCATTAGCTGAGTTCAGAGACAACACTAGAAGTACCCAGAGTACTTCTGTAGCCAGAAGATCACACTGGCTACAGCCTTAGCATGAAATCTGCAGGTGCAGAGTAAATGGGAAAATAACTAGGGAATGGTGAAATATACAGTCCTTATAAAACAGAGCCTTTGAAAAACAGAGCAAAACCCCAAGGCTTTTTAATTGTACTATAAACTGACCAGGCGTTTACTAGATTAATGAAAGAGCTGGAAAAAAAGCAATTCAGACTTTAAATATGAAACTGACTGCATTTCTTCAGTTTGTGTATCAAAAAAAAAAAATCAAGATCTGACTGTCACTGGCCAGAGTTCCACTCTGTACCAACGACTATCCCAGAGTATCTCTCCAAGCCCCCATCATCTGCATTCAACGGCAGGAGGATACTTCAGGCTAACAGCACACCTAAGGGGAATATACTCAGTTTTTCAGAAGCTGCCTGGAAGAGAAAGTTGTTTTGCTTCCATTTGAGATTTTCCTTTCCACTTCAGTATTTGGCAGACTTGCAGAACTGTCCCTTACTTCAGTGCCAAACAACCATCTTTAAAGACTTGATCCAGAGCAAGGCTGTACAACCTGAGAAGAAAAGCTTCTGTAGCAACTAAGACTTAAATGCTAAACTTTTGGCTCACAAATCACTCATCCAGCATCTAACAAGCTGAAATGCATCTGCATTTGAAGAAGCTGCCAAAAAACGTATAAAGCTATGACACCAGAATGCTTAGCTACGAAGGCAGGTTAAATGCAGCGCTGTAGCAAGCTTCCTCTCTCCAGCACCATGCTTCAGTTTCATGCTAGTGCCAAGGGCACACTTTGTTACCGCTCCTTCTACTTTGTCCATTCCACTCACGCAGAGACCAGACATTGCAAAGTTGCGCTTGCCAACATCTCCCCATCAGAAAATGGACCAAACCCATGATTTCAGAGGACAAAAGAAATTGTGTTAATGTCACCCTGGATTCTAACAGCTAGAAACTGACTGGAAGTCAAGAGCAAACCCGGTGGCTCCATCACTACCTGCCACTCAAGCTCAGTCATTTGCTGCAATTTACATTGCTGTAACAGGTCTAAAAGTCTAGGAACGTTTTGCATTTAAAAGTGCTTTGGAACACTAATACATCTTTGGAGAAGTCAGTTGCTTCAGGGATATACATATAATGATGTCACATCTCCTTAAGAGGGGTGAAAGCCTCTGCTCTGAAAGAATACAGTATCAGCTTTTCCACATGATCTGTCTGTTTCTGCTACTATTCAGAAATGTACTTGGCCTCATGTTTGAGAAATGCTTAAAACCTAGACACCATAGGCTACATTTGAACAAGTATTCCGTCATTTAGGATTGTTTCATAAAATTTACAATCAAGACCCTTTCCTCTGTTATAAGGCAATGGAAGATTCCCCCTGAAGAATCCCACTGCAGCTGTAGGATGTCCAAAGTTGGCATACAGTAGACTCGACCAAAACAGTAATGGTGACAAATGTAGCTGACATGAAAATGAGAACAATTCTGTGCCTTTTAGGCTGCCTATCTGTATAAGTGTTAATACTGATACCAGAATTGAAGTCATCTCTGGAATCCCATCCACCTCCTCTGGATTCTCGGGAACCTCCTCCCATTCCTAGGAAAAAAGCCACAATTGTGTTCAGGTCTGAAGCTGCGGGAAAGACTGATCAAGGGGATACCAAACCAAAGTTTCAGTCCTTCAATATCCAAAGTCATGCTGCTGGAAAATCCTTTTGTTTCGGTACTACCAAGTTCCATTGCATAGGAACAAAAGGTCAGTTTAAGTTAACCAAGAATAAGTGGTCAGAAAAGTTTCTCTAATACACATTCAATGCAAACCTTTAGTGAGACTAGTTCAATTAAGCTTCAACTACAGCAAAGCCTGTTTTTACACCGGAACAGGAGATAAGACAGTCTAAAATCAGTATCTGTGTACCTGTACTTACTTAGCTTACTCACTTTTCTTACATCATAATAAAATAGTAGCAGATCAGACTGTTGGGCTTATGATTGTCCTCTGCAAGACACTGTACGTTACTGGGGGTATTGGTCTCACTTCCTGGGCTAGGAGTAACAACATATTCAGCTTTTGGACACAAAGCGCATCTATTCCAGACATTTCAGGAGCGGCAGCAGCTAGGTTAGAAATGTGTATATACATATAAAAATTTCTCCTTCCTACATAATCTTCATGTTTACTTGCATGCCTTATTTTAACATTAGTTAGCACCAGAAGTCATAGCTACAACCGTTATATTTAAGAAGCTAGTCAGAAAAATGGAATTCACCTCTGTCATCAGGCCCGCCACCTTTTCTGAAGCCAAAGCCACCTTTATCCTGTTTTCTGCCTTCTGCTATGTCCACTCGGAGTGATCGATCACCCAAAAGCTGTTAAATAAAAGGGAGAATCTCTTCAGAATGTACCATATGGGCTGCCAAGGAGTTTGAGACTTGTGCTTATCACAATTATTTCACAAATTAATTGCAAGTATACTTACTGCACCATCGTACGTAAGAGCTTCCTTGAGCGACTCCACCTCATCGAACTCTACGTAACAAAATCCTGTAAGAAGAACCTCACAAGTTAATACCAGCACTTTAAAAGGCCTTTGTAAGAAGCTACTCTTCCTGCATATCTGCTCATTCCCTCCCTTCTTTCAAACATGAGCTACGATATGGTAAGTGCAAGATGTACACAACTCAGAAACCAAACATCATTAACGATGAATGCATTTACCTATGCCTATTAATGATGGGGACAAATCCTGAAATAGAACTCTGTATGGGTGCTACGCAAATGCTAAGAGCCTGATTAATTCCCTTTACTGTGGGGTTCTCATTACAGATTAATTTGATCTATGCCTTTAGACAGTTATTTAGCTGAATATTGACATTTGGTTACTAGTGTTTTTAAACAAGAAGCTGAAGTACCTGCTTGGCCTGCAGTCTGATTTTGTGTCATCACATCATTTAGTGAATGTATTCCTTTTCTGAGACCCTCCGTTACCTGAGTTAAGCCTTTTCTCCCCCTAAAAGTAACTTACAATATACTCCCTTTTCACTGGCCAATTCCAATGGAAATTGAATCTGCGTCCTCTAAAACAAGTGTCTGAATGGCTTATCTACTTGCTTTTTCTCCCTGTCTACTAAAAAAAGACAGAGCTGAAGCAATGGGAGTCTTCTGAACTAGAGAAAGATTGTGTAAGTACTCTACACTTAAGGTCATGGATCTTAAGTGGGTCAGACACTTCAGCTTTGTTACAATTCATACAAGTCAAACAAGGTTTGAGAAAGTCCTTTTCTGGCAGGGCAGATACTGACTCCTGTCACTCAGGTTAGTCTGTATCTTAAGATAATGGAATTAACAGTGAATCTCATTCAAATAAGATTTTATTTGTTAGTGAATGAGAAACCTGTGTAAGTCAACATAAAAACCAAACGCGGATCAATAAGCTAACAGCACTTTAGAGTAAGGACTGAAATTCCCCATTAAAGTGACTTTAGAAGTACCTCATTTTCTCCTACCACTTAGCCATCTACCACTAAAAAAAACTCTGAACACTCACCTTTAAATTTGTCTGTTTCCTTGTCTCTGACTAGTCGTACACTCCTTACACTGAGATCCTTGAAGATGGCATCTATGTCTCCTTGAACAGTGTTGAAGGGTAGATTTCCCACATATGCTGTGAAAGGGGGTTCTGTTGGCAGCTCTTTCTGTTTGCGGGAACCAAGGCCGCCACCACGAGACCTGTTGAAAGAAAGCACAGTGTCTCTAGAACTTGATTCCCAACACAGCTAGTAGTATAGTATATAGCACTGCTCAGGTGCTGTGTGACATTTCGGAAGTGGATTTTTCCACAACTTCGGTCAGTTTTTCTATCCCTTCACCTGTACCTGCCACCTCCACTACTGGCCAACTCTTTTCTAGCATTACCCGATGCAGTACTTCAGTGGCAAAACAAATGAACAATGTATTTAAATACATTACAGGTGAACTCAGTAACAGTGATGAATGAACTTTCTCATCCCACAATCCATTAAGAAAAGCAACGTAAGGTTATCTCTATTGTCCCCTACTCAAAAACATTACTTCTTAAAAAACACATCCTAGACTAGATTTTAAGAATAATTTATAGCAGTGAAGAAATACTTGCATGGCATAGGCTCATCAGCTTACCCTGAAATTAAGCCAGATCCAATGCTTTTAACTAAATAGTGTATTATCAACATCCACTCCACAATCATCTAAATTATTTCAGCAGCATTTAGCTTAACAGAAACATCTTCTCCTAACTCTGAAGTTATTGCCATAACTGTCAGATGTCTGGACTGGAATGCTTTGAATTGAACTCATAATAAACTTGGTTGAGCAAGGTGTTCTAAGGCAGAGAAACCTATTTCAGTGCTATTTGGATGTTTACTTCTTCCTTTGTGTCTCATGAATTACAGATGGAGGTAAACTAGGTTGTCTTTTCCTGTCTTTCCCCTCAGTATCAGTTAAGGCTATTGGCATTGGCTGCTGAGGAACCAGACTGTACCAGCTAAATTCTTGACTGTATTAATGTAACACACCTGTGTGTTAATCTCCTGTAGAGCCTAATCTTCTAAAGCTAACTTTGATCTCCTTTACAGAGAGCAAGATTTGTACTGTAAGGGCACAAGGCAACCGCAAGTTATAGCTCCTGGACTTCTAGGCCACAGGATGCCACTGTCACTGGTTCTAACACCACCTGCCCCACGTAAGCAATCTTTGACTTTTACCTGAGATGTCTGCTTACTACTCTGCCCATGTTCTCTTCAACACCTTACTTTTACTAGGCTTTGTTCACGCATGCTCCCTCTCCCAGAGGCTCACTGTGCATTTAAAAGCACGGTGGAACACAAACTGTACCAAACCAGTATTTGCTAGTGTGACATGGATTAATTAGATTTCTGCAGAGTCCTACGAAAAATACAGAAGGTCAAATAATTTTATTATTTCCTTTTATTCTGGCTGGTTGCATGCAGCCAGAAAATCCACTGGACAAGCAGTGTACTTGTCTGCCTTTTTTTTCATTCCAGAATAAATATTTTATTACTAATGAATCAAATAATGCAGAAATCTTGAATAAAATTCCTTAACTCTTTCTAGGTAAGCCTGTCATTTGTGCCTTTTTATGGCAGCAGCTCTGTGCAGGAGTCATTTGTCACCAACACTATCAGCATGCTGCTAAACGTACTTAAATCACAACCTACATATCTTTAATTAGTGTCCACCCAGGTTCATATTTTAGCATTTTTGACAATACTCCTCATCTCCCTTTGTCTCATTAACAAATCAGAGTCAAAAATGTACTTGAGAACTAAAGCTGCTATAGTTGGGTGCTGTGTATGTATAGCAGAATTAACTTTAGTCACAAGACTAAGTTATAAGGAAAAACTCCAAGAAAGCCAAGTTGTTCTTCTAAAGAATTCCGTAATGCAGAATCAGTTCTGTGTCTGTTCTTCATTCTCATCTATGGCCTTACAAACAGCTACTAAAATACCATACATTTCATTTGCAGCCAAAAATCTTAATTTATGGCCTATAGGAACATCAAAATTGCTTAGGCTAAGTTTAAAAGGAACATACCCTCCTTCTACACATTCTCACCACGTTCCTTGGACTGCCAGCCATCTGGTTCAGTGAGCTGATTCACCTGAAAATTCACCCTAAAGTTGAATTCTCAGCCAGATCAACAAGGTGATCAGGACCTCGGTCCTGATCTGGACCAAGTGCAAAGAGCACTCGTGCCAAGATGGGAAGGAGAACGAAAGCAAGAGCTGGAACTACAGCTTTCAACAGCAACCTCTACTCAGATCAATTTGAGCTGCTTCTGAAACCACACCCTCAAGTTAGCAATCCCCAGAAGAATTTTTTGTGCTACAGACAAACCTTGTTTCTACCATAGCATATCAGAACTTCACGGGGTGCGTGTATGGAAATCCATGCCCTATTGTGCAATTCCTACTGATATTAAGTCAGAAAATGAAGTATTCTTTTGAATTTGATCCAGTAAGGCCTCAGCTATCAAATATATAACTATATATTTGGTATTTTAGTCTCCATTTGAAGAACAGGAATGGTCAATAACTAGGTTCCAAACTCAGTTTTCTACAGAACTGAGGTCTAGAAACACAAAAAGAAACTGTTTCTACACTTCCCTACATTTTCTCAATACTGAAACAGTGAAATAAAAAAATAAGGCTGACTTCAGTGACCAAACAATGAGACTGAAAGAAGATGCTCTCATTTGTAACAAAATAGGACAAAAGTCAACCATAATTAAAAACATCTCTGAACTAAGTGAACTGGGTCACACCAAAGTGTTAAACTACTATCTGCATTTCCCACTCAGTGTAACTTTTGCTCAGACACAATTAAGTAATAACTATGTCATCTTAATGTGGGAATCTGAAAGACAACTATTTAATTTCTTCTTCAGAAAACCAAAGCAGAAGCTGAAGAGGAAAGCTTGCTTCTAGCAAATGCAGGAGTAAACATCCCTATAGTTAGACTTACTTTTTGGTGGATTGAGTCAAATGACATCGTAAGGCCATATTGGGGTGAAAGAACAACCAAACTATCACTTTGAAGCTACTCTTTTGGAAAGTTTGGTTATTCTCTCCAAAAAACAAGACCTGTCAAAAGTTCAAAACAAAGAATATTTTGAAAGCTAGTATTTGAGTTTAATAGCCTTTTACTAAAGACCAAAACAATAGTTCAGTATTTATCTTTTTGCACAGCACAGAGACAACAACCTAACTGGATTCCAATGTTAGTGCTTTACCAGAGGCAGCATAAAGCTCAGCAGGATGCAAGTTTTGTTGAGAATCTCCAAGACCACAACTCTAAATACATACCCAATTTACTGAAGCAATCCAGTGCATCTCTACAGTAAGCATTACATGTCTTCAACAAAAAGCTTACCCAAGCCTAAAAATTAGGAGACATTTATTAACACTAAATGGGTAAGACACAGGATCCAAAATGCCAGGATAAAGATTAGCTCTCCATTTTCACTTACTTTTACTTACTTCAGCAGATGAATCTTAACCGTTGAGTAAGGCGCCCAGCATTATTAAGCCCAGTGCTTAAAGACACACCTGAATAAACAGCCTACCAGCAAGTCTGTAGTGATAAATACTCGGTTTCCTTCAACTCTGAGAAGCTCTACACATGTTCAGAGAGTTTCAGGTAGGCCTCAGTATGCTTAAGTACAGATTTTTGTGTCAAATTTTGGGCTCCAAAACACTTACCAAAAAAGCTTTTATAGTAAGCCTTTTGTTACTAAAGTCAGCAGCATGTTCCTCATTTGGAATAAGGTGACTTTTGCATACCATAGTATTATGCTTCAGCTCTTAATCAGTGTACTACCACTGCACTAGCAAAATCCCCTGTCTCATCACACCACGGTCATATTCCGTTGCTCTTCCACCATAATTTTGAAGAGTATGAGAAAGAGGCAGATATCTTACGTATGTTAGAACTTGTTGGGAATTACTATTTTCTATCTGTCACACTTAAATCCTATGCTTGCTCTCTATACAGACCAAAGGTTATGCAATATGCAACCTCCACAAAAACTATTGTATCTCAACTGAGTTTACACTATTCTTACAGTCCTAGAGCGCCTAAAAATGAGTAGGAGTCACTTTAAGTTAACATGGGATTCTTTAATCAGAACCTTAAAGAAGAACAGTCATGTTTTCATTATGCTACACATATTATGGGACTTTATACAAAGCACAGAGACCTGTTAAGGTCTGAAATCATGAATTAGCTGTTAGTAGCTTACTAGTAATACTGATAAATTAGATGCAAGTACAAGTAACACTCTAATATTAGTAGCATCTGAGGCTTAAAACTACAGGTTATTCAGAATAAGTACATTTTCTCATCTGCAAAGGCATCTACTAATCAGCAGGACACCTTTAGTTCACCAAAACAAGTATCCACATCTTGCCTGAAAGTTTAAGTACTCTATTAAAGAAATCTGAAGATGAAAGTAATATTTTAACTTTCATTTTATTACTTCATAGACCATGCTTACATTGACTAGGGCAGACTGAGTAGTAACATCTGAATTTATTATGTCAAGTGCCACTTTAGGTTGCTGTCAAGGTTTTTTGTTACAGAATTTAAGAAATAACAGAATCGTAAGTGGCTACATCATCTGTTTGCTCTGGGACATCTCTTCTTTAGACACAAAGGGTATCTATGCATAAAAACGACCTTACAAAGCTTGAGTGTCAGAGTGTTCCCAAAGACTTATTCCTGTTATAACCTCAGCACTAGCTCCTCCCTGCTGCCTAAACAGTCTGAACCGAAACCAATTTATTCCTCTAAGAACAGGAAAGGACAAGAACACTGTTGATCAGGAAACATATCTTGAAAGATTAGATTATAAAACAGCATACCCATTAGGATTTGTTCTCAAAGACAGCTTATTTCATAGTTTTATGCCTACTGCTTTATTTTAGTGCACACAGAAACTTATATGGCACCAACCTTCAAAAAAGTCAATTACTAATTGCATCTTCCTAACCTGATACAAGACAAACTTCGTAATTGCTGGTTATTGTTTTTGTAGCTCCTCCCCTACATGCACTCTCCAGCAAAGAAACAGAGATGCGACAAGCCGTATTCCTAAAGATCAGAGATTTGGAGTCAGCACCCGGAGCCCCGGCTAACGCAGGACGGCGGCTCACAGCCCTCCCCGACCGGAGGCACCACAAAGCCCTCCCATTTCCTCCCCGCTGCAGGCATCACAATGCTGCCCGCTCTCGGGGCGCCGCAGCAGCTCGCCCCTCCGCCGGGCACCTCGCCGTGCGGAGCCCGCCCCGCCAGAACAGGGGCCTCTCGCCCCCCCCCACAGTCCCTCACGGGAAGCTCCCTCCTCCCATCTCCCGGTCTGTCCCTGCAGCAGCTCCTCACGGCCTACCTTGGCTCTGGCCCAGCGCCTCCCTAAATCCCCCCCCTCCACTTCCCCCGCGGCCGCCGGGGCGCC
>NW_008795034.1:3741888-3742311 GCF_000699145.1 Aptenodytes forsteri
TTGTAGCTCCCCCCCTACATGCCCTCTCAAGAAAAGAAACAGAGATGCGACAAGCCGTATTTTCCTAAAGAAGAGATTTGGAGTCAGCACCCGGAGCCCCGGCTAACGCAGGACGGCGGCTCACAGCCCTCCCCGACCGGAGGCACCACAAAGCCCTCCCATTTCCTCCCCGCTGCAGGCATCACAATGCTGCCCGCTCTCGGGGCGCCGCAGCAGCTCGCCCCTCCGCCGGGCACCTCGCCGTGCGGAGCCCGCCCCGCCAGAACAGGGGCCTCTCGCCCCCCCCCACAGTCCCTCACGGGAAGCTCCCTCCTCCCATCTCCCGGTCTGTCCCTGCAGCAGCTCCTCACGGCCTACCTTGGCTCTGGCCCAGCGCCTCCCTAAATCCCCCCCCTCCACTTCCCCCGCGGCCGCCGGGGCGCC
>NW_008795034.1:3743021-3743929 GCF_000699145.1 Aptenodytes forsteri
CCGGCCGCGGTCTGCCCGCGCCTCCTCTGCCGGGGGCTGCCGGGATAGCCTGCGGTACGGGCTGCGGGAGTCAGGGCTGGGCGTTTATTGGTGACAACAGCCTAGGCTTTTGGCTCTGAAGCGGGCTTTAACCGCCCCAGTGTGTGTGTTAGTCGCTGGCCGCTCGTATGTCCCCAAATCATCTTGGGGTCACTGCTGATAAGATCGAAGGCAGAGATGGCTCATGCCCCGGGCGTTACATTTACTCTCCACACTCCTGCGACTGGCATGAGATGAGAGAATCTGGGAGGAAGGCAGCAAACATGCACAATTTCTGCATGGCAGCTGGAGGACAGTGCTGTATTTTATTATAAGTAAAGATAATGGGCTACACCCAAAAGTTTCTTGGTGTCCTTAAAAACGTACCCTTTGCATTAGCTGATTTGTTTCCTTTTCCTGGGCCATTATTTCAGCTTTTACAATAAAACCGCAAGACGTACAGACTCCCATGCAATGACCAGTACATCTAAGTGTCCTCTGACCCTGCACAGCTGCACCACCGTATTTTAGAAGAGCGGACGGAGCACCCCGTGCCCCACTCACCCCGCAGGGTTTTAGCCCTCTTCCCCCACCGAGCCCCGCGTCCCCGCGGGGGGAGGATTCAAACCTCCCTCAAAAGCTGCTAACCAGGGCACGAGGTGCGGGGGGGGGCGGGGGGGAGAAGGCAGCCCTTGGGGCAGGGGAGGGACGAACAAGGCCTGCGGGGGGGCTGTGAGATGGGGAGGGGAATATGGCGCTGAGGGGCGGCCCCGAGGGCAGCGCGGGGCTGATGAAGGGAGCGCGGGTCTGAGGGAGCGCGGGGCGCTGAAGGAGCGCGGGCCTGATGAGTGGAGCGCGGGTCTGACGCGGGTCTGATGAGAGGAGAGGAG
>NW_008795034.1:3745413-3772950 GCF_000699145.1 Aptenodytes forsteri
GCGGGGGGCCCGGCAGCCCCGCTGTGTTCAGAGGAGCGTGGGCACCGCCGGAGCTGGGTCTCTCTTTCAGGACGATGTGGGTCTCTCTTTCAGGACGATGAGCTGAAGTACACCCTCAAGCGCCTGGTGGAAGGACTGGGAGCCACCCGAGAGGCCGCCCGCCCAGGCTTCAGCTTGGCCCTGGCGCAGGTCAGTATTCCCCAGAGCAGAGCAGAGAGCTCTGTGGCCCCTCGCCAACCCCAGTCAGTTCCTGGGGTCCCCCTTTGCAGTTTGTAAGGAGGCTCGAGGGCTCCCATCTGGCAACTTCTGCATGCAGATGGCAGAGAAGGCTCTGGCGGCGAGCACAGAAAAACTGTGCAGTTTTAAATGGTGCTAGTCTGTTTTAGAAGCACTTATAAAGGTATAAGCTATACCAGTATCACGCTCATGCTACAGAATTCTGTCCTGCTTCAAGAACCATCCTGAATTTGCAAACTTTGACTAGGTTTTCAAATATGCTGCGTTTAGAACTATTGTGACTTCTTAAAATTGACTTGCTCCTGGTGTTGGGCTGTTTATGTGGGAGATCTGAAAAGGCAACCCTTTAACACGTGTTTCAAAGTTGTTTATTTTTTCCCTGCTGTTTGAGTCTGTAACATAGCTAAAAGTCCCAGCAATTGGGATCACCAGTGGGATCGGACCTCGTCGCACCTGACAAGTTGATAATGCAGAAGAGCTTTCCCCATGCTGAAAAGTTTCATTGCTTCTGTTACAGGGTCATGTAGTTGCAGCAAAATGTTCTCATTATTAATCCTGCTAAGTCATGTACAGGGGAAAAAAAAAAGGAATATCAGCAGGTATATTTATGTCTACACTAGTTCCTATTCTGACACATCTTCTCCTGATCTAGTTGTCTATATTCTGGCCTAATAAAGCAGCACATCTGCTGCTATGCTGAACAACTGTTCAGCTCTATTTCGGCTGAACCTGATAAAATGTCATAAAATGGAAGACCTGCAAACTGAGCTATTCCATCCATCTCCTCAGGTTTTACAGGCTTTTGAGGAAATTCCAATGTGCAGTGTCCTGGAACAGATAAAAGAAAAACACAATCTGGAAAAAGTGAAAAAGGTGAGTCGGCTCATAGCAGCGTTGGCCAACAGCTAGCTTAAATTAACCGGTCTCTATTCTTTGAAGGCTTGGTGCATGGATACCATAGTTTTGGGTTCTTACTAAGGCAAATGACCATAATGAAATAACAGAAATATTTGTAAAAAATGGAAGTTGATGACATTGTCATCTGGCCCTGTTTTAGCTGAGATTCGTCCATGTGACAGAAAGATAATCTAGGACAGTTGTTAAACATAATGCAGGGGGTTGCTTTTCAAGTGTGTTATCTTCATATAGCAGGGTGTTCAAGGCTAGATCTTCCAGCCATCTTGTTCCACTGATCAGAGCTGTAGCTGAACGTGAAATCTAAGTGAAGTGGATTTTAACCCCCCTTTTTTTTTCCTTTTCAGAAACTTGTGAGAAATGCTGCTTTTGGAAACTTTTTTGGAGTCATGGCTCTGTTTCAATCTGGCCGGCTTGTTAAGGTAACATTACCGTTGTTACGTTGTTTGTCAGTACTGGTCCTAGGGCTGTCTGATGTGGAGAGAGGATCTAGAGAGAAAGGCTGTGTCATTGGCTAGTCAATAAGATGGGACTTGAAGCATCAAGTTCTGTTCATTTCTTTTGCATTATCCATGGACTTTTTGTGCCTGTTAAATGTTTGTTCCTGACTAGAGTGTAGGAACTGTGTCAGATGGTGCAGGAGGTCCCTACCTCTCCTGGAAGGAAGGGATCTGGTGTCATATACAGCCAGAAAACACCATTTTGGGAAAAGCCGAGTGGCCTATCGGGAAGCAATTGTGTAGGTTTCTTATTACAAGTATGTGTAAGGGTCTCAAGAGTGGATTATTACCTGAGCCTTCAGCTTAATCTTTGATATATGTCCTCTGTTTTTGGCTTATCTTTCCTTTCTAGGACCGGAAAGCTCTGCTGGAGAGTGTCCAGCTTCTCCAGCAGCTGGCACATCACCAAGCACACCTCAGAGATCTCCCTCGCAAAACTCTTATTGACATCACATCTGAGGTATAACCACAGCACACAGTGGGTGGGAGGAGGGAGGACTTTGCTTCGGGGACTGCTTTTTCCTTAGTTTGTTCATAGTTGAAAGTTAAAGGGGGTGTGTGGAAGAGTGAGTTTAAACTGTGGGAGCTGTTTCCTCTATTGTCTGTGGGCTTTTATTCTGGGAAGGATGCTCTGGTTTAGCTTAGTCTGATTTCATCATGGACAAACCTGTAGTGACTTGCTTGGGTGGTATGTTAGACTGTCTGCTCTTTTGAATAGAAGTACGCTGAAAACTCTGGACAGCAAACCTTCTTGTTTATGCACCAAGCCTGGGCCTAAGGTTGAATTTTGGGCTGTTGGGAGTGAAAGGATGTAGGGACACGGAGTAAAGGAACTCTGAGTTCGTAGTAAAAGGAGAGAGTTCATTTATTTCCCTCTTTTATGTGGATATTGTTTGTGGATGTGAAGACTAACAGTGTTAAATCAAAATTAAATAATGTTTTGTATGGAAGTGTTCTGGGTCCTTTAGTCTTGATGTTAGGTTTAAAAGTATTTTGAATCCCATCTTTAAAAAATACAAATTAAAGCAGTTTTTGTGCATTTCTTATTTTATTGATGAAAATGTTGGATCCAGTTTTCTCTAAAACCATTGAACGCAGTTGTTTACCAGCAAATCTTATTGAAACAAGTGTCTTATTTTGGGGAAATATAATTAAAAACTAATAGAAGAGTGTTTCGTTCTCCCTGGGCTGCACGGCTGTACAGACAGGAGCAGTCAGACAGCAAGAGAACAATTGTGGCTGGAGTCAGTTGACCAGAATTGCTATCTGATGACAACATATTGTCCTGCTCCACATGGTTAAGCACCTGGGGATTGTATGCCGGTGCTGGACTTACTTATTATTTATTTTTGGTTGTGTCACCATAAAGACTATTTCTAAAGTTTCCAGAACACTGCAAGCTTTTAGTAGAATGCCCTACAATGCAGGTATTTTAATATACTACACAGCAAGTTAGTAAAATGCCCTCATATGTTTCTCATATGCTCTCACCTTCATTCCCGTCTAGGTTCCTGAAACTGTGTTTGAGGAGGTCCTGTTTGGCATCTTGCAAAGTGACCTCGCTTCAGCCTTCACATCTCCAGAGAACCTGCACCTTTTGCTTGTGGGAATACAGAAATTCCCTGGTGTTCTGAAACCTAAAAACCTGAAGAAGCTGTTTGGCTCACCTACTGTTGTAAATGAGCAAAATATTCCCAGGTAAGTTCTTAAATAAGGAGCATTAAATGCAACATTCTCGGTTTCTTGGCTAGCAGTGAGAGAAATGTGGCTTTCATTCTGACACCTGCCTGTATTTGCCACTGCAGGTTCTGTTCAGGGTTAGGTGCTAGGTGTTATGGAGCTTCCTAAATTATAGCTCTGTCATTTCTCCCAAGAGATACAGCCTGCAGTGCTCAGGAAATGTTGTGTCCTTCAGCAGGATGAATTTGGCCTTCAGCAATCCCCTTCCAGGCCAGATCACTCACGTTATTTTCTTTCTTCTTCTAGACTTGTAGAGCTTCTGCAAAGTGCTGCCAAGTCTGAGAAGAAGGACAAGAAATTGCCCAGTGTAGTGTTTGATTTGCTACAAGTTTCACTGAAGGAAGATGCCTTTGAACTGTTCTGGAAAGAAGGTGTGGAGAATGGGCTATTGAAGGAGAAATCGGGACCTGTGAGGTTTGTTTTAACATACGTTGTTTGTTGTTTTCCGTATTATCCTTCTGTTTCTTGCCCCAGTCTTTCTGCTGCCCTATGGTAGGGTGGAGCATGTGGCTTCTCATGAACAATGTGAGAATGCTTGCTTTTGGTTATTTAAGTATTCATGAGAAACTTTATAGGGAGCCTAAATCCAGGAGTTAGTAAGACTTCTCTTAGAATTGTGACATATAACAAATTTGAGGTTGAATTTGACTAGGACAGCACATAAAGGCGATGCACCTCATTGGGCATAAAGGTGTCTTAAATCTATAGCTTGCTCCTACAAGACTTGTCAGAGGAGCTGTACTGTCCCTTTCTCTCTGAGTGGTTGAGGGGGAGAGTCATTTGGCTTTGTTTGCGTGGTTTAAGAAGGACGGCTCCTGTGTAGACAAACCCTAGTTCTGAAATTTGTGTCTAATATTGCTGGACTTGTGCTTTGTGGGATGGACTGAAGTAAAATGCCTGGGTATGTGTTTGGATTCTGACATGGTCCATGTTTTTAAGTAGGACATGGCTGTGGCTGACATCATAACGGTACCTATTTCAGCCCCTTTTCCAAGTCTAATCTTTCCAAGACTAGATCTTTGTAGGATTATTTAAGTTGTCTGTTGAGACTCATGCTGTATAAATACGATGAAAAATCAGGAATACAAATCTGTGAGCATTTTGGGGGAGCATAATTTAATTTGGACCATAGCGAGGCAGTCTGTGGCCAAGTTTAAATCTTTCTTAGACCAAGAGTTTAAAAGTAGAGGTGCACCTACAAAAAATTTTTGTAGCATATTTCATGAGTATCACAGTGAAAGGAAACCATTTTCCAAGCCTGAGCAGTTTAAGTCTTGTTTTACTTCTTGGGTAAGTCTGAAAATACCCTTTGTATGCTCAAAAGTGTTGCTTTTTTAGCCTGATTTCCTGCAGAAATTAGGCTAGTGCTGTCTATCAAATAACTTCTGAGCCCATTGGGCAATTTTGATCAAATTTGACAGCAAGTTGCTGTCAAAACCAAGTAAATTTGTGTAGTCAAAAACTAAGTAAGTTTTTATTAGGCCTGTGGAAATAAAATATCTGGGGAGAAGAGATCCAGAAAGTGGACTGAGGAAGGAACTGCTGGTGAGGACTCATCTATTTCTAGATGGTGGAGGACCTGCTACGGGGAGAGATCTTAGCAGCTATGCTAGTCAGAAGAAAAGCTTTGGGTAGTAGGATTTTTGAACACAGGATCCATGAGTTTTTGACTTCTGCCTTCCTGCATGCTCCATGTAGCCTGCCCCACCACTTCTTCTCTGTCTTACACTCTGTCTGTGTGTGGCTTTACTGCTGTGCCTCTACCTGAGGGAATCTTCTTTGTTTCCACTCAGTTACATGTGCTACCGGTTGCTGGGCAGTGCTCTCCCCTTGTTGTCTCTGGATCAGCTACAGATGGTTCTCAAAGGGAAGGTGATGCAGCACTATGGAGAACACGTGGTGACGACTCAGGTAGGTCTTCTGAAAGTACTTGTGCTCAGGGCTGAAGACCCTGTCCTGAGCAGAAGTCCTTTCCACCCCCCTTTCTAGTTTCATGTCGTCTTGTATAAAAAAAAAAATCATGTAGTTTTAGACCTTGGACTCTTACTAAAAGCAAGGTGGTTGTATGACATGCAGTTGTATGCAGTGGGCTGAGTATAGGCTGTGTTTAATTGTCATTGCCTGTTTGTGTATTTTTTGTTCAGACTTTTTTTTAAGGGTTTTGAAATTGTTCAGCACTGACCCACCTGCTTTCACTGATGTTGCTGAGAAAGCGCTAACGATGGGGGAAGCAGAGGAAGGGCAGCCCTCAGCATATTGACAATGTCATATGTCATCCTTTAACAGTCCTTTTGATTTTGCGTGTCCAGAAGCTCCTTTTTGTCTGTCATTGTGCTGGGTGTTGCATGAACATTTGAAGGCAAAGACAAAAAGGGACAACTCATGCTTTTGTTTATGTTAGTGCTTGTTTCAATAAGCACATCTGAGGTTTAAGCAGAAATTTTATTTGGGAATTGGATTTTGGAACTCCTCTTCCTTCTTCCATCTTGGGAACCCAGCAAACAACACAGCCCTGCAATAAAGGGAGGAAGAATAAAAGGGGAATACTGATTAAAAACAGGCCTTGGCTTGGCTTTTTGTGGTAACATAATCCTAAGCCTCCTCATGTGGGCCCCAAAATCATTGCCCTCTCTTAGGAGGAATAGGACTTGCAGTCTTTCTGTTCTGGTATCAAAGCAGCGATAGATGTGTGGGTTTGCTCTGAAAATAATGCTTACCATGGTGCCTCCCTGTATGGACCAACTTTCTTCAGGGTTTATCCACTAACTTAGTTGTTTTCCTGTTTCTTGCTTTTTATGCTTGTTGCACAGTGATTTGGGCTGTGTTCTTCCATGTGCATAAAAAAAATTGTTAATTCCCATCTGAAATGTCCAAATCCTCTGAAGACAATGATTGACTAAATGGAAAGAGAAACCACTAATATTGGTGATGATGAGGAAGTAGAAAAGATCTTAGTTTGAATTTGTTGTTGTTGTTTTTGTGGGTTTGTTTTGTTTTGTTCCTTTGTTTTGGAAAGCAAATACTGTTACCTTGTACTTTCTTACGGGATTCTGGTTGTTGTTGGAGGTGGAACTAGACAAAGCTTGAGTCTGATGTTTACTGACAGTTATCTTCCTGAATCCACTTTTTTTCAACAGGGGAGCAAATGTACTTGATTTGCTTTTGTTGAGAAATGACTGATGAAACCCCCGGTGTGAGTTATTAGCCTGTTCACAGCAGCCTTTCCTGGAGTTTTTCTCCCAGTTTTCGTACTGATGCACAAGTATTGAATTCTCCAACAGTGGAAGAAGGAGCTTGCTAAGTTGTGTTTTGTGTGAGATTTCTTGCTGGGGTATTTATGTTATAACTGGATGGATTTGTAGTTAATTAGGAATGTGTAGCCCTTTTATTTAAAAGAACAGTGTTCCCTAGACTTTCATTACTGTTTCTGCTTCCGCCAGGTCACTGTATTGATCGTGACACTCCCAAACAAGTTGTTTTATTAATTTGCAGAAGTTGCATTGCATTTTTGGAACGAAGCCACAGCTTGCCCTCTTCAAGGTTTCTCCAGTTATGCTTTTTTTTCTTTCCAAAGCAAATGAGTGGGTTTGAACACTGTGGGCTATGAACGAACATAAGGAAATGGGATGTGTGGTGAGATGGGACATGTCCTGGTGGTCTGCATGCTGCTGGACAGTGTTCCAAGGCCAGCAGCCTGTCAGCTTGTATGCCAGGACTGAAGATAGGATTTAACACAAAACAGCAACACCTCAGGATACGGTTTTTAGGTTAAACATGTCAACTCCCCCTCCTTTCAGAACGTCTCAACACTTCTGAGACACCAGGGAGAGGAGGTAGGATTTGTTCTACCCACTGTAGGTCAGCAGGCTCCACGGCTGCTAGATGAGACCAGAATTGATGTGGGGGAGTTTCCAAATCGAGGGAAAGTCTAAGGCAGATGATATGAGAAACACCCTGGACTTTCACCCAAAATAAGAGCTGATCAGGCTAGGAGCTTAGCTGCACTGGCCAGCATGTGGTCCAGCCTGCTGAAGCCTGACTGTTTGGGAAGGTGCAAATTAAAGGTTTGAAGTTGGTACATGACAGGATTCTGTGGTTGCTTACAGTGATTGCTCCTATGTGAGGAAGACCATGAGATGAAATTGATGACCTGCTGTATGCCTTATGACAAATGTTCAGGCACGTGACTTTAATTTACTTACTGCAGTCAAATCTGTAAAGTGATTTGTACTTACAAAGACACTCAGACTCAGTGTGAGGTTCCTAACCTGCTTGTTTGACCGTGTTTTTCAGCTTCCAGACCGGTTTAAGTTTGCTCCAGAGATGGAGGGATATATAGATGAATTTCTGAACAGCTGTGATGATGTGGAGAGGCAGCTGGCAGTGATGATCGGCTTCTCTACTCTCACCAATCAAGGCTATCCAGTGTTGTCCAGCTCTTCCAGGGTAGTCAGACACCTGCAGCCAGTGGCATTGCAAAAATACATTGACTGGCTCAAAGACATGTTCCTCAGGCCAGACTTTGACTGTTGTTTAGACTTCTCAAGTAACCGGCAAAAACAGACCCAGGAAAATCTAAACATGTAAGTGTATAGACGATGCACCTTCCTCTTCTCTTTCTGTTTTGTGGTTAGAGTAGCTACCTGTGTAAAGTCTGGTTTGGACAGCCAACGTTTGCTGGTTCCCTTGCCATGAGTTGATAATTGTTGCCTGTTCTATTTCCTCTGTCCCAGAAGGTTTAGCCCCAGCATCTGACTCTCTTGCTGGGACAAAATTCAATTCTGCAAATAGGAGCAAACACGGTGAGAACCAGCCAGCCTGACCAAAGCAGACTGGATCACCAAAGAAGCCTTTTCTCATGTTTTTCTAGCCCTGACGATTGCTTTGGCAAAAACGTCCAGTGGCTTCCTTTTTCACTGCAGACTCTCAGGTCTTTGTAGGAATTGTGCATCCCTTTTATCTGACTATTAAACTGGCCTGAGTGCTCTCGTCTCCTTGGCCCACAGCAAAGCACCCACTTCCGTGTCTCAAGAGTAGCCTGTAAATACTTATATCCGTGATAGGCATTTGTAGCAATTTCCAGCTAGGAAATCTTCCCAAGAGAAAGTTCTATCCTCCTTGGCGCTGCTGCTCGCTGAATACCCACAACTTGGTGCTGTGGGTACTGGGTTATGTGCAGGGGCTTCTTCCAAAGATGATGTAAGCTGTTAAAACAGTGTGTCTATGTGTTACTTGTCAGTCGAGTGAGGTCATACATGCACTACTGCAGTTCTTGAAGTGCTTTTTGGTAGACTGCAGTACCTCTGTGGGGTAAAGAGACTGTCTTTTGCATAGTGAAAAGCAAACTGGGAAAGATTATATCTCTTCTTATGTGCCTGTTGCTTTCTTACTACATAACTTTGCCATCTTTAGTGTAAAGCCTCTAAATAGCTGAAAGTCGCCTCTTGCTGCAGTGGATTGTGCGGTTTGTGTTTATTTTGGGATAGTGTTCAAACTATTGATTGTGTGCACTTCTTATTGAAAGAGCGCAACATAAGATTGCTCGATTAAGAAAATGGATCATCCACCGACTTGCTAACATCATTGAAAGTTCAGTGAAAAAAGAAGAGAGCCTTGTGATGGACATTTCCAGGTGAGAATGATTTAAAGACTTAATGCCACATGTGTTTGGAATAATTCTGTTTAGCTCTATAGCAGTATTCCAAGTAAGCTGTCCCCGTGACACTAGACAAATTCAGTAGTGGAAATATTCCATAACATAAGTCGTTTAGGAGACTAGGTTCTGTTTTCAAAATACCTTCTGCAAACTTGGACAAACTTTTGTCATAAGTAGTTCAGGCACTTAAAGTCACTTTAGTCCCATTGGTTTTCAGTAAATACTAGGTTCCTGGTTACCTAGACTGCTTGAAGATACTACTTCTAATCTTTGCATCAGATCTTAATAAATATTTACCTGGCAGTTTAAAAGTCTTGGGGAATATGACCCAAATCTGACAGTCTTGAGTATTGTATTGTGTGGCCTCAAGTGTTGGCACTTCACTTTTGTGAAGTCCTGAGCATCCTTCTCTCTTCTTTACCCTGTGTACCTTGAGGAAAGGGTCTTACTGTAAATAGTGACTTTTTTTCAGTGCTTGGACATCCTTGAATAAAAATGTGAATATGTGGCACTGTTTGGTTTGCACACATGGGCTCTTTTTTCTTTGTTATGACCAAGCTGGCTGTTAATTTTGTTCTTGTTTCTGTCCATTCTAGGTTTTGCTTCTTCCATGCTTTCTTTGAGGCTAAGAAAAAGACTTCCCAAATACGTGAGGCGAATGTCCTTCCATCAGAGCCCCTAGATGAACAGGCTCATTCGGTGGCAGAAAACTACTTCTTTGGGTAAGGATTTTGCTTGCATGTTTTAAGCTTGGAAATGTCACTTTTTTCCTGAGGATAAGATCAGCCTGCGAATGGCAGGGCAAGAGGTTTGGGATTGTGAGCTGCTATTGGAGCATTTGTTTGACTCCAGGACCAGGGAATGGCTTTTATAAGGAGATCCTAGATGGATTTTCCAAAGATCCTTAAGTTTTGTCCAGTAAAACCATAATTTTGCATGGCAAACCTGCTGAGTATGTGTATGATGATCAGGTAGGTGTAGAGTTGAGCTCAGACTGCTTTTTCTCATAAGATTTCCATTACCTCTGTTGCAAGCTAGAAGTGGAAGGACCCAAGAGAGGCATGGTGGGGTTGTGCAGGTTGCTGTTGGCTTTCTGTCCACTCTGCATGTGAGCTGCTGATGGCTCCACAGTCCTCCCTGTACTAAGGGAGATGGAGTTGGTAATAATAGATGCTTTTAGGTGATTGCCAAAGCTGGTGCTCCAACCTCAGTAGAGGGAAAGCAGAGGACATGTTGGAACACAGAGTGGGAAACAACTGAGAATAGTAGTCAGTGTCCTTGGGGGCACCAGGTGTGCTTGGGGACGCCAAGACAATGAGCTATATATTACTGTGCTTGGATACATGCATGGGTTGGAACTTAGGCCCTGTGAATCTGGGTTGCAGTGAGTGACCAGAGCTCTGGGATGAGAGTGCTCTACTGGTGGGCGTTGGTTTGGAAAGTGTGAGGAGGCCGTCTGGTTCCTCTGCCAGTAACACGCTGGCTGTTTGTCTTTGCAGATTACTTCAGACTTTAAACACCTTGACTGTTTTGGGGGAGACAGCAAAGGCTGCAGCCTTGAGGGAGAAGCACATCCATGGTGTGACTGCAGATGGGAAGCTGTGGATCTTTCTCCTTGTTGAGTACGCCAACAAGCTGCTCTCCTGTGAGCATGTCAAAGCTGTGAAGCCTTTTACCAAGGGACAGAGGGATGCCTGGGAGAGGTGAGATTGGGCCAATAAAATAAATTGTATTCTCTCATCCTCCTGCTGTTGTTCTGGCTGCTGTAGCAGAGCCATTTTGCAGAAGTGGCAGTTCTGTTTCTTCCCTTTGAGTATCCTGCACCTGCGACTGGGTTTCAGGATGCCTCTCTCTTTCTCATCGCCCTGTTCCTTTCTTCCTGTTCCTTCTGTGTGTTAACTATGTGTAGGTGTCTGTACTAACTTCTCAGTGACTCTTTTCTGGTGCTCTTTTCTAAGCTTGATTTCCCATAAAGGTCTATGCCTTGGCTGTACTATTAGGAATCTAGCCCGTGCCCAAGTGCAGAGGTTTTTATAAGCTGCACAAGGTGAGATGCTATTGTTGGGTTAAGATTGTATACTATATGTATGTCCAAGTTCAATAAATTAAATGCTAAGTACAGGAAATGATACTATAGATTTGGTCATGTTTTTAGTCTGATCATAAGAGAAGATTTGCTGTTGTAATTGTGAAAGACTCAAAAGGGTTTCTTTCTTCAGAACACTTCAGTCTGTGAAGAATCTGCAGAAGAAGGAAAATAAATCAGACAGTGCCAAAGTCGTTGCTTTCCAGCAACTTCTGCTTTTAATGGCCATTCATCTTTTCAAGGTAAGACCTCTGAAGCATATCTGAGTGGTGTAAAATGGGCTGATAGCTGGGCTTTCTGAACACTGAGTTGGAGAGTTTCTTTGTGTTCAGACATCCAATCTTTCACAGCCTCTGGCTTCTAGAAATGGGCAATTGGCAGCTAATAAACCATGATTCTTACACTGACTGTAGACAACTTACAGGGGCAAAGCTTGGTCTGAGCATTAGTTTTGCCCTTGATTTGCTGTTGAGTGGAGCAATTTTTACTTAGATTCATATTTTCTTCTGCAAAGGGGTTGTAGTAGCTGATTTTAATTTCTGTACCTATTTAGAGAGGTCCTTAGATTCGGGGTATATTCCTTCTGTTGGTAGTGGGGAATTCAGAGAGGGTGTTTACTGTCTGCCTGTGATCAAACAGAATCCGTCTGAAACAATGGACGTTCTGAGTGACCTTCTGAACTGCACGGAGAGGGCATTCAGCAAAGAACCTAAGAAGAAAAAGGCTGGTGAGTCCTTCCTACAGAAAGAAATGGAGTGGGATTGTTAACGTCTGTCAAAAGACAGAAGATGGCGGTTCTGCATTAGTGAAGCACTCTGACTGCATCGGTTCTAGCTTGATGCACTTATTCCCAGGAGAATCCCGTCTCCTTCATTCTCTTTCTTTGTCTTTCTAAATCTCTTGTCTCTGGCTCCAGCTCTCTGTTCACATCCTCAGTGCCTTGAGTTCCTGTGTGCCTCTTAAAGGATAGGTGGGCTTCAGAGCTGGCCATTGTTCAGATGAGCAGTGTCCAAGGGAGTTCACTCTTTTTGAGTCCTTGTTCTGTGCTGGCTAAGAGCTTGAATGAAGTGGTGGTATCTGCTTGGGCAAAGCTGTGGGCTCTCCCAACAGCCAGCAGGCCTGAAACTTGGTACTTTCAGAGCTCAAGTCCTGGGCAAACTAAATGTGTCCTGTGTGTAGATACAGCCTGTTTGCTGATTTAGGCTAGTCCTTGTTTAGGGCCTGCGGAGCAAGGTTGGGACTTGACCAGGAAAGAACCTGGCTTGGTCTTTTGACTTCCTCTTTAACGATGGTCTTGTTCTCCGTAAATCTGTGTGTAAATTTGAGGGTACTGTGAAAATAAAAGCTTTAAGTCTATGGTGGCTTGGTTGTATGTAGATCAGGATTGCCAAACTTTTGGACTAATGGACCAGTTTCAAATGTCAGCACTTTTCATGGGCTGCTGTGACTCCTGATTTCATTGGAAACACTATAAAATGTATATACTTTTGCTGACTGGCTGCTGATTGCTTTAATGTGGCCAGGTAGGTGTCGCATGATTTGCAGAACTGCTAATCTAAGTAATGATTTAATGAATAGTAGGTTTTGTTACCTGGTAAGGCTTTGCAGTGGCCTAAAGACAATTTCAGGCATGTTTCTCCATACGGTTAGTAGCCTTCCAATACAGCTATGATCTTCAGCTTCACACTTGATTATTTCTGGTCTGTGTTGCTGAATGAGTACTTCTAATAGTCAGCTAGAAGGACCACCATTTTTCCCTTGGTGAATTTTTCTGCAGTCTGTTATTGATGTGCCAGTGCAGAGGTTTAGCCCCTTCTTGTCATTGTTTGTTTGTTCCTGTGCAGACAACGCAGAGCCAGGATGGGTTGAGGTGATGGTGGAAATCCTTCTCTCCCTCCTTGCCCAGCCCAGCCTACTCATACGTCGGATTTCCAAGAGCGTGTTTGTACGGATTTGCCCTAACCTGACCAAGAGGGGCTTGCAGCTGATCCTGGATGTAAGTGAGGCACCAGTAGGGCATTGTACTGTTCACCTGTCTTTTTCCTAACAGATATACAAGCATGTCTCTATTTTGGGATTAAATAAAAGCCTCCTTGATTTAGAAAATGTCTGACAATGTGTGCTACTGAATTTTAAAGGTAGCTTACAGAGAGTTGTTTTTTGGTGGTTTTTTGTGGTTTTTTTTTAATGGGAGCCTGAGATCTGCTAACTTTAAGCTGTATTCTTCGGTAGTTTTAGGCTGAAGAAATTCCCGGGTCAGTTTACATAGCTGGTAGATTCTATATGGGAGTATAAATAGTAACAACTTCTCTTTTCTAGAAAGGCTAAGCGTGGCAGTGCTAAAAATAAGTGACACTGAAAATCTGAATTGGTCACACTACTGAGTAAGGTGGTGTCTTCTGGGAGAGTAATATGTGGATTGCAAAGATGTACTGTCAGGTACTTTATAAGGTGAACCTAATACTTAATTTGTAACAAATCAAAATGTGTGATGTCACCAACCTCTTCAGTTTTCTCCACCTTTTTTGTTACTTATAGAAAGAACTTAGCATATTAACAAACATGATATTGTAAGCCAGAAAGTTGAATGCCCTTACTTACTATTTCATTATTCAACTGGCTTACTGTGCCAAAATTCCTGTCTGTTGTACACAAGAAATGCATCAAAACAAAACACTGAAAAAACACAAGTCCCTCTTTTTTTGCAGGTTGTTGACCCATACCAAGAGCAAAATGAAGAAAGTGCTGTTGTTGTGATGGAAGAATCGGACAAAAAGATCAAATCTGCACAGGACATGGTAATTGATGTGCCGTTGCCAGTGACAAATACTCTTCAGACCTTCACTGTTTAAAAATAATGTTTCTCCTGATCTGTGGTAATAGGCATAATTGCATTTCTCTGTCTCGAGTAAAAGGCTGTTGCTCTATTAAGATTTATTTTAAAAGTGCAACACACAAATGGCTTGTTGGAAGTGCATGTTTATTAGTCTCTTGGCCTTGAAGGAAAATGCTGTTGTAGGTATGGCTGGCTGAATAGATGACTTCCTGAGAACAAATGACTGCATCCTGAAATTAGCACAGGCCTCTTTTTTGCAGCCACAGACTGAATCATTGCTGTGATGCACAGCCATCTGAATTCAAGATCTCGGGTTTTAAGAACTGCAGAGATTCGAGTCACAAAGCATTACAAGCATTAGCAGAAGGGAGAGTCAGATGGGGGCTGTTACTTCAGATGTTCCTTGGAAGCTTCTTTTTGATACTCATTTAATATGACAGAGAAGTCTGTATTATGTTCTGCTTTTAGCTCTTGTGAAGATCTGGTATCTTGTTATCTGAGGTGTCTTTACTTGAATCTGAGGGCTGGAAGCAAGGCAGTGGGGTGAGGGGAGGCTTGAGTTTTATTTCTGAACACCTGAGAATTGAGCAGGGCTTGAAGGACGGTGCGGTCAGGAGGTGAACTTTTCTTCCTTAGGACGAGGAAGGAAGCGAGGACTCCTCGGATGAAGGCAACACTGAAGAAGAGGATGACAGTGGAGATGAGGAAAAGAATGAAGAAGTTGATGATGATTTTCGCAGTCAGCTGATGAATGTTCTCCAAGCAGGGAACGCATTGGTACGTTTTCACTGCCTACCTTGATACAGATACCAGGAGGTTTGGGGTGGTGAAAGATTATCTAATACCCACATCCTGTTTGAGCCCGTGCAGTGATAACCCTGGCAGTCATCTTTGTATGGCATTTGAAGCAGGAGGTCAGGATCTTCAAAGCAAGCTGTGGGAATAAGTCACTTGTTCTTCTATTGTTAGTGTGTCTTGAGTGCTTTAGCTTGTCCAGTCTAGCCTGATATAATTTGTATTCCTGCCTGTAATAGACGAGATTGTCGTGAAGTAAAGCACTGAGAACCTGTTACATGCTGCCTGTATTGGCTGGCCTGTGTGGAGGAGTGTGATCCCTGTAGGCCACTCTAGAGACTTCTTGTAGCAGTGTTGGAGTGTGGTTTAATGATTCCTATAAAGGCTACAGACATAGCAATATATTAACCTCTTTACTGAAAGAGCAATAGCACAGAGGGAGTCAGTGTCAAAACCTCAGCCTCTTCCCTCTCCTGATCCTCTAGCTCTGCGTGTTAGTACTGTGCAGCCAGCATTACCTGATAGGAAATATAAGCTAGATTTCTCATGGGTCTGAGCATCTGTTTTCCCTCCCCATGTTATTCTGGGTCTAGAGGTAGCTACATCCCTACTGTGAGTCTGGTCTTGGCTGTGGTTCTTTCTCCACTGTCTTTTTGAGGTACATGAGATGACATGTTGTTTTTGCATTCTAAAAACAAAAGGGAGGAGATGAGAGTGATGAAGAGCTGGATGATGAGGCTATGATGGCTCTTGACAAGAACATCTCAGCCCTTTTTGCAGAGCAGCAGAAGCGGATCCAGGCGAAGAAGGATGAGAAAGACAGGATGCGGAAAGAGAAGATCTTACGGAGGGATTTCAAGATCAAGGTGGGAGATAAGTGTTTGGTGTGAAGACCTCTGGCTTACTAGCATGTTAGTTGTAGCCTACTGCCTGCCATGAGCTACTTAACATTGAACAGCTTGGACATTCGTGTATGTCATAAGCTCCTGGAGGTTGGGACTGGATTGTTCTGGCTTTGTACAGCACCTGGCACAGCAATATTGTGGTCAGTGACTGGGGCTTCACAGGCCTACTTCAAAACAAAAAACAGGACTGTGCTTTCAAAAAGTGAACTGTGGTTTCCATTTGCTGATTTGATATGCTTCAATTTATTAGATCCTTCCCCATGCCTACCCAAAGGTAGGTGCCTGTCAGTTTTTGTAAAGTGGACAAGCTTGATGTGCCTTAGTGTGACATGCATAAAACCCCTCTGGTAATTTTGCAGTGTAAGCTTTTTTTTGGCTTGTTATGCTAGTAAAATCAGGAGGATTATGATTAACACCCCCTGGTTATTTGTGACTGTAATACTGACTTCAGGCCACCTGGTGTCAGCATGGACTGTCCAGGATATTTGGGCATCCAGAGACAGCTCCAGCCGCTCCTGTATAGAAATGTCTGGTGTCAGATTAGCCAAGATGAAGGCTGAAGGGCATAGCGAGCCATTGGCTTTACTGCATTTTCATTCTGATGCTGTGCTGTAAGAGGCTGTTTTTATGCTAATGCACTGTCTGGAAGTCAAGGGGGGCTTGCAGGGGTGAGAGCTTATCAGTCAATGGTGCTAACAGAGCTCTGTGCCAAGTTATAGTGACTGCAGGTCTGGCCAGGTGGCAGTGATTCTCATAACTGCTGTTTCTAAATGGTGTCACTGCACAAAATAAAGCTGAAGTCAACAGACAGCCTTTAATCTTCAGTTTCAAATTTTTAATTTTCAGTTTCTCATGCCCTAACAGTACAAATGATAGCAGAAGGTATACAGAGCTCAGCTGCAAATAGTTTTCTTCAGCCCCTTCCAGCTGCTGTGTGGCCCACTCAAGTCTGAAGGAGCTGCTCTGGGTAGATCGATCATGTTTCCCTGTCTGTATTAGTTCTCACATCAGTAACTCTGTTTGCAGGTGCTGGATCTGATTGAAGCATTCCTGACTAAGCAATCAGAGAACCCCTTGGTGTTTGACATCATTGAGCCCCTGCTTCGGGTGATTGAACAATGCATGAGCTCAGACTCTGACAAACAGGAGGTTGACTTCCTCCAGAAAACAGCCAATATCTTCAAGTAAGTGTCCTCAGTTCTCCAGATAACAGGCAATGGCTTTTCATAGACACCAGTGGTGTTGGGTGAGTTCCCAGAAGTTGGTCTTTCTAAGATTGAAGACAATTGCTATGCTTATAGATTGTGTAAATTAGATTACCAGCACCACACACGCCCACAATGCTTAGTCATAACCTGCAGGAAAGAAATTAGGATCTGGGTTTTCTAATCTAAGGGACTTCAAGTGTCAAACCTGTTTGCAGGTGGAAACCTTAAGAACAAACATTGGTATTGAAGGCACGGTGCCATGTCACTGAATATCTCCAGAGGCCTCTGACCTCCAAGTCAGATCATGCAACACCTCCCTAGGCTTACAGAGTTGCTGCTGTGGCTGGAACAAAACTCCCAACGAGTTATTATTGAGACAGGCAGAGTGCAAATCCTCTCTGTTCACGGCCAGAAGTGAGGCATGATACGAGCTAGATACAGGCATAACGCATGGTGTGTGTCATGATGTGTCCTCTGTACACCACTCCCTGACATCGTCAGCACTGCTCTGTACCCCCTGTTGAGAAGCAGTTCTGTGGTAACAGGGTTTGAGGCAGCTCCCTTTGTGGGAGCTCTGGAGGAAGGTTGACTCTGATACCTAAATAGGTGCTTGAAGATGAAGAGCAGTAAGTCTCCCTCACCCTTCTTGCCACAGCGATGACTGCCTCTTTTGCTGCCCACAGCTAGCACCATTTTTGTTTATGTGTCACCCTGAGCCCAGTGATAAGGGTTCATAGCAATCTGTTTCCCAGAGCTCTTCCTGTAGGTAATGGCTTTGGGTTTGTTTTTAATGCTCTTTCAGGAACTCATTGTGCCGAACTAAGCAGTACTGCAAGAGAGTGGATGCCCTGCAAGAAGATTTGCATGCTTTTGTGGAGAGGCTTGTGAAGAAAGCCTGCAAGCACACTGACTCTTCAGTGGCTCTCTATTATTTCAGGTGAGCGTTAAAAAGGAGCATCTCTACTCGGTGCTGTGGGCTGGTCTGTAAGCAGGCATAATGTTGCATGTTAAAAAGGTTCAGAGAAGCAAGAGACTCGATGAAGGCTAGGTGCCAGCATCCGTGTCTTACATGAGGACTAGTCAGTCATCTTGGCAGTCTGAAGCATTTTCAAACAGATGTCCATTTTTTGGTGATCATCTTCTATGGGCTCTGTGATACAGAAATGGTCTGGTACAGCTTGCTGATAGTGATGGGAAGTGCTTCCTTGAGGTTTCATCAGGGAGTAATGAATTGTGTGTAATTCAGTGCGGGGGTGAGTGTAATTTATAGTCAATCTGCAATGATCATTCTGTAAATACTGGTTTACTGTCTCCATGATAGCACAATGAGGACAATAATGATTATGAGTCCTGACTCTATGTACCAATATTCACTCATTTGCTGCTGAATACAGGTGAATTAGGATAAGCCATATGCGTATTTGTTAGGAGGCATGAGCAATCTGTTTCCTGATGTAAATGGGAGTGCCATTTACCAGTAGGCTCTCTTGTGACTTGCAGGCAGTTTCAGGAGGACCTTCATACTCAGTCTGGGATTTCTCAACACAACTGTGTATGCAGTGGGTACCATGTTGCATGGTCAGCCCAGTGCCATTGGGCAGTGTTGGCTCTGCAGCACACCTGGCTTGTGGCTGTGCAGGAACCCTGGTGCTTCCTGGCAACACAGGGCTGGCTGTGTGTGCCACATGGCTCCCTGACAGCTTCCTGGCAGTGGCAGTCCTGAGTGGAATCGTGCCCAGTTAATAGAACATTTCACAAAAGCAGCAAGCTGTCTGCATGCTCTCTCAGTTGATCTGCCCGAGTTCTCCAGGCACGCAGCAGCCTGGGCTGAGAGGGCTGCACTGTAGCGCTGGCTGAGCTGTGCAGGCTTGGAAATCCTGGGCAAATGCAAAGTCCTCAAGCGGTGCTAGTCAAAAGCATGAGCTTGAGGAGACCAGGCTGATAGTGGGGATGCCTAACTGCAGTGACAAATAATGAAATGATGCAGCCTCCTAAGATTTATTTGTCTTTAGGTCTGGCAAGAGTGGGTTAGACTGAGAGAAGGGGCCCTCTAGGACTCTTTAGCCCCCCTTGGTACAGAATAAGCTGCCTGCATCACTTGGCCTCTGCCCTCAAGTGGCTTTGCAGTGGCACCGTGACACTGTGCTAACTGCTTTGTTCTGCCCTTTTCTTTTTTAGTGCCTCATTATACCTGCTCAAAGTGTTGAAAGGAAACACATCCAATAAGTCATCAACTCCTCCCACTCTGCCAGAGACACAGAGCAACGCCATCCCGCAGGCTTGTCAGGTAAGACAGCAGGCTGCTCTTGAGGCAGTGTTTTTTGCCAGTAAAGTTGCATTACCCCATTTCGCTGAGTGGGCCTTGCTTATTCAGTCTCACTGTTCCTGCTGCCTGCAGATACCTATCTACATGATTTCTTTTCTGTAAAGCTGTCAAATTCCTCATCCCCTTCTGACCCTCACCCTCCTGCCTTTGCAGTGCCTGCTTGCCTTATAGCCACCAGGGGCTGCTGATGTACAGTGGATCCAGGTTAATTGCCGAAGAAGCCTAATGTATATTTACGCTGCTCTCCTGGCTGATTTGCTATTTTTTCCATTAACCTCTTGGCAGTCACTCTGAGTTCTTTTCCGGGAGGGTACCGAGGAGCAGGGAGGCACCGGACAGTGGTGGATGAGAGTGAACTCCTATCTCTCTGAGGTTTGGGCTGAGTTACCTCAGGATGAAGAGAGTGTGGAGCAGCCCTGATTTCAGCAGGGAGACTCTTCATCTAGTTGTGCTATGGGTGTCTGTTACTCCGGGAGCCTTACTGTCTGGTTCCCTTTTACCTACCGTCTCTGCTGAATTTCACAGGTCTCTGAATTTGGTGACCCTATATGTTGGGCAGCCCAGTCCAGTCACCTCCATAGAAACCTAGCAAGTAGTGTTTCACTGGCTAGCCTGATACTTGCCTCTGAACCTCTCAAATTATGTGCAGGAATTAGTGCCTTAATCCTGTTGACATTTTGTGGGGGAGGAGAATAAACAGGGCTACCTCATGACAAGGGAGGGCCTGGAAATTACAAACACTGAGATATTATTAGCAGCTGAAAAGATAGCCAATGTTTCTAAGGCTTAGTGAGAGACTGAGACTGTTAATTCAAGCAGCTCTTGTTCTGTGCTGGGCCTTTCTGGAAAGAAAAACAAAGTGGGAAATCTGTGGGGAATATAAACAACATACTTGATGTTGAGGCTGGAGTGAGACATGTTTCACAGCATCCTTGTGCGGTTTCACAGGGAAGGCTATTATTCCTGCGGGAACAGAGCTGTGGTCTTGACCAGCCAAGGACACAGCCAGCAGCTGAAGTGAGTTGCCGGTTTGAAGGAAGTGACACGGTTTAGTTTGCATGATGCTGCTGGTGCTGCCATTGTGTTGAGGCCAGGAAAGTTTTGCAGTGGGGAACCTGAGACAAAGATGTGGTGTGTTTCCAGTAAGCAGTGCTTTGTGAACATAATCAGTAAGCAGCAAAGTGGAACTAGAGCAGACCCTATGCTGCAGTGGCCAAATTTATGGAAAAGCCTGTTACTATAGAAGAAATTTTTTACAGTAAACATCTGCATGGGAAGAAGAATCCATTTTTTAACCTGCAGATGTGTATGTCAAGTAAGTGCTAAGTATAGACACTTGACTAGGAAACTGGGGCCATATATTTCAAGATCCATCTCCCCTGTTCCACTCTAGCCTGTGTTCAGCTGCAGTAGCACTGGGGGTTCGACCTGAGAACGGGACATGACACTAACATGGCTTTAACTTGCTATGGGGCCATGGAAAAATTGCTTGGGCAGAGGTTTGTAAAAGGCCCTTCACTATTGTGCAAGATCACAGCTTTGACCTCCTGGGCCTTAACTTTTCTTTCTTCCCAGAGAGCTGTGCTTCCCTGGCAATATGAGAACAGTCAGGATTGTTGGGATGCGATGCTCCGCACTTTGCTCTTCATTCACCCCGGTGTTGTTAGTTTAGATCTGTATGGCCTGTGCAGGTCTCAGCTGGTTGCTGCATGTCTGGGTTTCTTGTTCCCCACCAGAGGGGGATATTGGAGCATTTACACTGTTCTGGGATTGCTGGATCCCTGATCAGAGCTAGGGCTTGTCTGCTGGGTACCTAGAAATCCTGGGCATAGCTGCTAAGTGTATGTAGATCTAGCTATCTACATACACTAATATCTACAGATTCAGACAGCTGTACCGCCGAGAACACCATGTGCACAGCACAGCTGCTGCAGCATGGTCTTTGAGTGCTCTGTGAACCTAATATGCGTTAGACATGCCCACCACAAACCTAGAAGTACAGCCACCACACTACATACAGTGTATGTAGTCTTACTAGAAAGCTGTGCTGCCCTTCACTAACATGGTCATACAGCTGTCGGTACTTGGGGGAGCATGTTTGGGGTCCACTTTGTTGTTTCTTCATGGTTCTGTGTTGTATCTCGTAGGCCTGTATCATATACACTACCCAAGAATATCTAGTTGTTGGAAAAATCTGTGTGCACTGGTAGAAATTAATTACTTCATTGCTAGTGATTCATCTTTGCATTTCACTGGAAACTTTTTGTTCTGCTTTTCCCTATAGCTTTTGAGCACAGGTTGTTTGGATATGGAGAGGGTGACTGTAATATATCAGCAAGCACTGACACAATTCTTGACTAAACGGAACAGTGCCCTTACAAGCTCCATGTTCCATGATCTCTTCAGACGCTTCCCGGTAAGTGTTGCTGACTGTGTGGTATGTTGTCTTCTGGTGGTTCCAAAGTACAGCTGTAATTTTGGGGAAAGTAGGAAGAGAAACTTCTCCACTTTATTGCAGGCTTTTAAAACTGCTGTAAGGTTTCCTAGGATCTTCACCTGCTCAGACTCTTAATACTGCATGTTTTGATAGCAACGCTGCAGAAGGCCAGGATCTCATTTGTGGTTTGGATTGGGATACTGCATGGAGAATGTAGATGAACAGAAGGCTGCTCTTTAAAGCATAGCCTAAGAAGCTCTAATTTTTTACCAGTATTCAAGACAAGGTGGGTGAGAAAGGTTTGCACAAAGGCAGAAGAGGCCAGCTTGTTTAAACAGCTAATGTAGCTCCTGTCCAGCTTTGCTCTGACTGCATGCTCAGTTTATCAGTTTTCTTCCAAGAAGACTGTAGAGCGTAGAGTCTAATTGGAATCAAATCTGCAAGCCCCTTGTTCAGACAGTGTCAGCGTCTGAAATGTTTGAGGTATTTCCTGCAAACTTGACCTATGACTGGAGCTGGTCTCCACTATGAGGACAGCCAGTTTTTAAGAAACAGGCCTTGGGTCTGAATGTCATATAGTTCTTCAGGGATTTTTAGGTCAGAGTGAGGCAGAGACAGTTCCCAGAGTCCCTTTCTCAAGGGCTTCAACCTTTTAGAATTGATGTCTGACAGGAGGGTGGGAGGAGACATAGGCTTGTGTAACTGGGGTAAGATGCTTTCAGACTCTGAGGGAATCCATGCAGCAGAGTTCTTTTGCATACCAGGTTTCTTAGGACACCAGCCCACGATGCCACTACATAAGTTAGTGAAATAGGGGGAAGAGAATGGTTGTGTGCTGCCCACGCAGACAGCAAGCTTAAGATCCCATCTGCAGGTTTCTAGAGCCTGTGGATTCCATGCGACTGTTCCTTGCAGAAATGTCTTTTAAAATCTTTAAGCTTATCCCTTTTATAAAAGAAAGGTAATGATATACACAGATGCTGGCCTGTTTCAAGCTGGGCTTTGCCCACTTGCTAGAGCTATCTGTTCTTTTAGTAGTCATTTTACCCCAAAAAAGAAGCTATTTCAGGTGGTGTGGTTGGAATAACCATCTGCACAATATGTCAGTGAACTGTGCAGCAAACTGCTGTCCATGCTTTGTCAGGGCTAGACCTTCCAGTGCCTGATAGATGACATTAGAGGTATGCCAGTAAGGTATTTGCAGTCCAGATGCTTTCTCATTTCTTGTGTCTGGATTCCTTCTGCCCCTCAGTTTGGACATATTTTGCCTATAAACACAGAAATTGATGGATTAGGCCAGAACAGAGGTTCATCAAGCTTTGCTGATAAGTACCCCTCCTCTAGAAAGGTTGTTTTGATCAAGACTTGTTGCAGGGGACAACTTTAAGATAACTGTCTCCAGGGAGGCTTTCCTCCTGACACAGTTGTTTCTGGCCTCTTTAGCATGTGGGTTCAGGTCTTTCCCCAAGCTCTGACATTCTCCAGTCTAACTCAGCATGTTCTCCTTTGCCTCTGGGACTGTTCCTCTGCGTGAACTGCCTACGTTAAGTATCAGGCAGATGCAGACTTAAATCAAGAACCAGACAGAACACAGGAGGTGAAATCTTTGTCTGATTTTTCCAATTTAAGAGTTTTGCTGCTGCTTTCCTTGTGATCAAGGTTTCACTCAGGGCTGGTGTGAGCAAAGCTGTTAATTTTCAAATAAGCTGTTGCTGATCTCTGGGCACTTTTCTTTCTTGTGGCATTTTCTTCTCACTCAAGAAGCTGTGTAAAATATAGACTGTTTTGCTTGAAAAACAAACCTGTCTGTCAGCAAACCACTAATAAGAGACTGGGTCTTTCTTTGTTACAGATCATGTGTAAGCCATTAGTAGATATTCTTGTCAAGTCTATCACAGCGGGAGCCAGGCAACATCAGCAGGTAAGAAGGAAAGCAAACAAACAAAGCTGTATTAAATAGTCAATCGGAGAAGTCACTTAATCACGGCAGCTCAGATGATGCTTAATATGCTTATTGCTGCCTTTAGGGCTGCCCAGTTTTGAGTACTGGGCTGCCTGGGGGGAGAGCTTTTGCAAATACTGCCTTGCTGCTTCAGGTATGTGACTGAAGTTATGGAAATAGCTTATATATTCACAGTTATGGGGGTTCTTTGGTAGCATCTCCTTTAAAAACAGCTTTCAGGATTGAAGCCTGATTGTTGTAGAGGTTGCCTTCCGTCACTTATTCCTTGATTGCTTTCTTCTTGGTAAGATGTTCCTCTGTATTAATGCAGTGTGTTGTAATCCTTGCCTCCTAATGCTAACTCGAGGTTAGCTTCTTGAGTCTGTTCCACGCCTTGCCAGCTGTCCTGCATTTTCTAGGCCATGTGCTTCTGTGTCCAGTTTAAAACCACCTGTATTATAGATCCGATTTTTGATGGTTGATTGCATGTGCCTGACTAACACAAAATTAGTGGAGCCTTATCGATAAAACATTGCAGGGTGACTGCACAGCTCACTGTTGCATGAGCAGGGAATGAGGCCTGTCTGGATTTTCACTGCAGCATGCACTGCAGTGGGGGTGCCTTCCACGCAGTTAATAACCAAAACCCCTTTAGGCCAGTAGCACTGTGTCTCAAACTTTCCCACCCCCCAGCTGTAACATGCATCTGTCCCCTGCAGAAGTGCATCCTAGATTGACCTTTCTGTTTCATAAATAGCTGTTTTATTGTTTCTGACCATTGGAGGGAATGTGGAGGGCTAGGTATGTGTTTACTGTAAGGCTGCTTTACGTTGTCAGTGTAAATTGCATTTCAGGCTCTTTTACCCAACAGGAATGGCTCTGATTTAAACAAGAAAAAAGAGAGTGAATTAAGCTATTAATAATTTCAGTGTATAGAAATAAGGATGTGTTACACAAATAACAAACAAATTAATTATAAGGCACATACTTGATCCTATCCTCAAGAGAACCAAGAACAGCATCCCAAGCAGACAGCTTCATTTATGTGGGTATCTTTGCTTCCCCACAGGGAGTAGCATCGTCCTTCTTTCAGGGCTTCCACAGTTATCTGCTCAAGCTTTGTTTCCAGAGCCTGTTTATCTGTGGGTGGGAGGAGTAGGGAAGGACATGCAGTGCGCTGTTTGTGGGAGACCGGATAGAGCACATGGATATACTACTGTTTAAACAAAGGCAACACGGAGAGTAAGCTGTGTAAAGCCTGTGGAGTTTGGAGCTGCAGCTTCACGTTTTTTGCAGACTGCTTCCTTTTCAGGAATTCTGGCTTCCCCTCATCAAATGTCCGATTTGCCAGGTTTTCAATTAAATTTTCCCACTGATTCTCAATGCAAATATGCTTTGGCGGTATCCTAGGGGGTAGGGTAGGGGGGCAAGCTAGGTGGGTGTATGTGGCAAAGTGATGTCATGGGTAAAGCAGGGGGATAACTCCTCTGGAGTCTCTGCAGCTCCTGGCAGCCTCCGGGGGAGTGAGGTGGAGGGGCTCAGCGACCAAAAGGGCTGTCCTAACTCAGAGTCTCAAAGACACCAAAGGTCTCCTGATACCCTGACTTTGGCCAGCCCCGATGGTTGAGAGGCAAGTGGGGTAGTCTCCCATTTTCAGCCCCTGAATATTGGCCTCTAATCATTAAACTAGCTTAGTCCCAGAGACATGAGGCTTAATTCCCCTTCTAACACTCCTGTTATTAATGCTGATCGTTCTGGCTATGCCTGCTGCATCTGTATGAACAGCTAATCCCACTGTGATTTTGACTTCTTGTCTCTGCAGATCCCTTTGGCAGGGAGTCCTCAGGGCTGTGCTGGGTGGGGAGAGCCGTGCTCTGCACGGGAAGGGGGAGGCTCACAGCTCTGGCCAGGTGTCTTGTGTTGGCCTGGTAATGAACCCTGGGGCTCTGGCCCAGCAGGGCTCCTGGCCACTATCCCAGCTGGCCTGGGGGAGGCCCTTCCCGAAGGGGTAGGAGAAGTGGATGTGCCTTCAGGTTGGGCTTTTAGGTAGTTTTGAACAAAAGGAAAAGTGGTTCATGAGGAGGATGTAAGGGGGGGTGTTCCTTCCTCCTCATGCTGAATACCTGGGAGTTTGTGAGAGCAACATGGAGGCAGGGGGTCTGTTCCATCCCTCCTCTTAGCCAGACTGGTCCCTGAGATTTTTAAGGCCTTTAAAGCAAGATCTTGTGGCTACCGGCATACATATCCAACTCTTACTTCAGGGGTCTCTGCTCTTGCTGGGGCCTCTAGTGTAAAGTCAAACATGATCACTAAGTGATAGCCCTGGACTAGCCTGGTTGAGGTGATTTGCAGCACGTTTTCCTGTGTGCTCAGTAAGCCACACAGTGTACAGCGAGGCCTGGACCTGCCTGGGCTCTTGTCAAGAAACAGCAAACGCGAACTGTATGTGAAATGTTGTTCCCGTGCCTTCTGTTGTGGGCTGCTGCAGGTCTGTCAAACTCAATTTCTGGGCAGTTGTAACTGAGAGAGGATCCTCTAGGAAATGCAGGAGCTGTTCAAATGCTGCTCAGCTGGCGTTGGCTTGGAGAGGAGCAGTCTGGTCTCTCGAACCCCAGCCATTTGTCCTGACCCTGGGGACCTCGCTGTCTGTCTGGTGCCCAAGTGTTCATGCAGTTATGTCGCAAAATGGATGTGAGGATGATTTGGCTGAAAACTTACCTTTCCCTTGCACACATACTTCCCCGGCCCTTTTGCTGTGTTAAAATTAACTTTGATCAACTCACTGTGTTCAGGGCACAGGGATAGTCAGTTCAGGGACAGGAGTGGCTGAGTGAAAGCTGTGGTTTATTTCACCAAATGGCAGTGTTCGTTAACATGAAATTGTGGCTTCTGTGAAGTGAGTACGAGAATATTGGAAAGCAGAGTTTGTCTGTGAGGACTGTTGGCTGTAGCTGATGACTTGGGCAACTGGGTCTTGCATTGCTGCAGCCTCTCTGTGCATCCTGCCTCCCTCAGTTGCTCACCTCTAAAACCCAGAGAACATGGAATCCTCAGCAGCAGTGTTGTGTTTGTAAAGACAGAGGTGTTTGTAGCTATTGGATGGGTGCTACATGCCTTTCTGTTACATGCATTTCTTTGGCTTGTGTGATTGCTGTAGAGAAGGGTCTTTTGGAGATTCCAAAGGCAGGTGTATTAGAGGGTGCACCTTGATGCAAAACTTAGCAGAAAAAAAAGGAAGCTTTAGAACAAAAACTTTAGATAGTGTGACTGACATCATCAGCCCTTTTCCTCTGACACTGTTCCTACACGCCTAAAGCAGCAGTAAGGTTGTTCACCTCCATATTGAAGTAATTTGTGAGATAAAACAAACAGCACTTTAGGGGGTGAGAGCTCTTAAGGCAGTTTTAAACCTGGCTCACAGTGGTTGGGTTGGTAGGTTTTCCTAGCAGTAAGCCCAACCTGTATAACAAGTTTTAAACTGGAAAGGCGAATTTGCAATGGTCTTATTGAGACTGAACTTGAAACTGAAGCTTGTACATGTGGCCAAGTTCTGTTCCTCTGATGTTACTCCTTGAGCGTGGATGCCTGCAGGGAGACAGTAATACAGCAGTTTCCCTGGAAAAGGAAAGAGCTGGAGAGATTGGTGTCATTTATGAGTGGGGGACCAAAGGGCAAGGGATCCTTGACCAGGGAAGAGGGGTTGTCATCACACCCTATAATCAGAGAATCATAGCATCATTTAGGTTGGGAAAGACCTTTAAGATCATCAAGTCCAACCTAGCTAGCACTGCCAAGTCCACCACTAAACGATGTCCCTAAGCACCACATCTAACGAGTCTCTTAAATACCCCCAGGGACGGTGACTCAACCACTTCCCTGGGCAGCCTGTTCCAGTGCTTGACAACCCTTTCGGTGAAGAAATTTTTCCTCACATCCAATCTAAACCTCCCCTGG
>NW_008795034.1:3773249-3774109 GCF_000699145.1 Aptenodytes forsteri
TCCTACCCTCGAGCAGATCAACACTCCTGCCCAACTTGGTGTCGTCTGCAAACTTACTGAGGGTGCACTCGATCCCCTCATCCAGATCATCGATAAAGATATTAAAGAGAACTGGCCCCAGTACTGAGCCCTGGGGAACACCGCTCGTGACCGGCCGCCAACTGGATTTAACTCCATTCACCACAACTCTCTGGGCCCGGCCGTCCAGCCAGTTTTTTACCCCGCGAAGAGTATGCCAGTCCAAGCCATGAGCAGCCAGTTCCTCCAGGAGAATGCTGTGGGAAATGGTGTCTAAGGCTTTACTAAAGTCTAGGTAGACAACATCCACAGCCTTTCCCTCATCCACTAAGTGGGTCATCTTGTCATAGAAGGAGATCAGGTTAGTCAAGCAGGACCTGCCTTTCCCTTAACCCTGAATTCACTCAGTACCTGTTTAAACCTATACATCAGAAAGATACAAGATGAAAATCTGTGACGGCGATCTGCAAAATCACCTTGTTTCAGGGAGTTCATGCATCTGAGCTGGACTTCTCATCTTTCGTGAGACCATACTGACTGCAGGGCACTATGAATCATATTCTGCCAGTTCAAATGCACCGTGACTCTGGCAGCTGGTGCTTCGAATGCTCAGTGTTACGTGTTGGCTGGCCTATTTTTCAAACTCTGCATTTCTTGAAGTGTGAAGCTGAAGAAGAAAGACTGCTGTCCCAAAGGTGCCTGTGTGCAAGTTAAAATGCTTCAGGCTTTTAAAAAATGAACACCCTAACGTTTGGATGTCTTTCATTTATTGAACTGAGAAATCTGGTGGGGTTTGCTGTGGGTTTTGTTTTTTTTTTTTTTTTTTACTAAAGAAGCAGGGG